>NC_060957.1:12006866-12054366 GCF_910589235.1 Vespa crabro
CTCGGCTATACTTCCGCCCTCTCTGCGCATCGCATTACAAAAAACAGCGAGTGCAGCTGCGTTTCCCGTGGAATTTACAACTCGCTACTCGTTTCGAGGTCTACCCTTTCTCTCTCTCTCTCTCTCTCTCTCTCACATACACACACACACACACACACACAGATACATTCTCTCTCACTCTTTCTTTATTGCGTAAAATTTGGTGATCCTGCAGTGTCTCGAAAATAGAAAAAGATATCGATATGCTTACTCGCGTTAGCTCGATAAAAAAAAAAGAAACGAGAAGAGGTAGAAAGAGGAAGAAGAGAAAAAGAAAAATGAAATAATATGAAAAATTAGAAGAAAAGAGAAAAAAGAAAAAAGAAAACACATGACAACGATAAAATGATTTTCTATGGCTTTCTATGGCATTGATTCCTCTTCCTTCTATCATTTAACATTGCTCACCCTATCGACAACGCGTACGATGATTTCAATAAATCGTCCTAAATAAATATTTATATATTTAATATCTCTTATTGCGCTGTTTTTCTCGTTTCTTTTTCTTCTTCTTCTTATTCTTCTTTTCTTTTTCTTTTTTTTTTTTTTTGTTTTTTTTTTTTTTCTTACTATCGCATACGCCGTAGAATATTGTCATGGCATATACATATTAGAATGACATACTTAACATACAATATATTTAATATATGTACATACGTTGACCTTTTCGATAAGTTAACCATACGAAAGGAAAGGTAAGATAAAAATATAACCGAGGAGAGATAAAAAAAAATAGAAAAAGAAGAGAAAAACATATCGTTCGTCTAATCAAAATTATAAAAGGGAATTGATTGTTAAAATACGCGAAAGGGAATACATTTCAATGGGTCATTGGATTCGATGGATAATGAAGTATCGATTGGTAAAATAATCTTTCTCGATAGAAAGATAGAAACGAATGAATCATATAATCGTGAAAATGTTATAAAACCACTTGTGATATCAGAGACGGCGAATGTCTTCGGGGTGGCTAGTACGACTCTTGTGACGGGCTCGGGCCACCCATGTAGTTGTTGTTCGCTCGCATCTATCATGGAGCCACCTTCTTTTCCCGACAGCTTAAGCCCCAATAAAAGCCCCCGCTTCGTCCTCCCTCTCTCTTTCTCTCTTTCTCTCTTTCTCTCTCTTTCTCTCTCTTTCTCTCTCCTCTCTCTCTCTCTCTCTCTCTCTCTTTCCCTCTGTCTATCTATCTATCTTTCTTTCTCTCACGCGCCCTCTTCTTCTATGTCTCCGGATCGAGCAAAAAATCAGCTATTACCTTCGCGAGATCGTGGATCCGGTCTAGTTCCTCGATCAAATCCAACCACCGTCAAAAGAATTCGAAGCTTTGATCTTTACACGATTTATATTCGATTTATTTTCTCAATGGAGGCAATTTTTTTTCCCCCCTCGTTTTCCTCTCCTTTTTTGCTTTTTCTCCTTTCTTTTTTCCCTTTTTCTCCTTTTTCTATTTTCCCTTTTCTTTTATTTTAATTTATTTTCGATAAAATTTCTTTTTTCAATTTCGAAGAACAATTTTATAATAATTATTCAATAGATAATAAAAGATGCCTATGTTGTTTGTAAATAAAAATAAAAAATATTATTTATCTTTGCAGATTGAAGAGATCAATTGATCATTTCGTGCTATCTCTCTTTCTCTCTCTCTCTCTCTCTCTCTCTCTCTCTCTTTCTATTTATCCATCTATCTATCTATCTATCTCTCTTAGGCTCTTTTTACTATGTCCCCGGGATCGAGCAAAAAAATCAGCTGTTACCTTTGGAAGATCATGAATCCGGTCTAGTTCCACGATCAAATCCAATCGATCGTCAATAGAATTCGAAGCTTTGATCTTTACACGATTTACGTTCGATTTATTTTCTCAATGGAGACTATTTTTTCCTCTCGTTTTCTTTTTCTTTCCCTTTTTTTTCTTTTCCTTTTTTTCTTCTTTTTTTTTTTTTTTTTTTTTATAGAATTTCATTTCTAATATCGTAGATCGATTTTTATAATAATCGTTCAATAATAAAGAGAAGATATTCAAAGCATTTGAAAATAAATAATATTTATTCATAGATTGACGTGATCAATCGATCATTTCTCTTGTTCTTCTTTTTATGTCTTCGGATCGAAGAAAGAGAAAAAAAAAAAAAAAAGCGAAACAAATCAGCTACATATTATCATTTATTTTCTAATAAGAAATTTCTAAAATTTGTCTTGTTTTTTCTTCTTTTTTTTCTTTTTTTTTTTGTTCAATTTCATTTCCTGTCTCGATAATAATCAATTTTATAATAATTATATAATAGAAAAGAAAAAAAAAGATATATATATGTATATATATATATATATATATATATCTGTTTGTTTATCAGATCGCGCGTATGTGTATGTGTATAAATAAATAATATTTATTCGGAGATTGGCAAGATCAGGTGGTTATCGGAAGACCGGTCGAAGCAATCAATTAACAGGTGTTTGCTCGACGTCGATGTCGGTAAAGGAATATAGTCGAAGTTTTTGCTACGACGTTTGCGATCGTTACATTCGCGATATCTTTTCCCTTGGTGGCCGCGGTTCGAACGGTAGCATCGAAGTTAATTATCGCCGAACGAGAGGCCGAGCCAACGAACCCGACGCTCGTTAACCCACATTTTCTGTTACATCTACGTGACAACGCATAGATGTGTATATATATATATATATATATCTTTCTTTTTTTAAATATATAAAATCGATAATAAGTTTTACTTCTTCTTAACACGCTAGATCGAATTCGATTGAGATGGAAACGTAGATACAAAGAATTTGTTCCGACTGTCCCTTCGATGTTATTTTTCTTTTTCTTTCTTTCTTTTTTATTTTTTGTTTTTTTTTTTTATTTTTTTTATTATCATTATTTTTTTTTTTATTACTCTCTATAAATCTCTACGCTAAATAAATATATGTAATATATATTTATAAATTATTAATGATTTGCGTATGAATATATACAGGAATATATATATAAATATATATATATATGATTTTAATAAATGTTTTATTTGTTTTTGTTAAACTATTTGCATCAGACAATTTTATTTTATTCTCATTCGATTTAAATTACGTTAAATACACATATATATATTTGTATATTAAAAATATTAAAGATCTTCATAGAAAATATGATTTTAATACATTGTTTTGTTTCTTTGTTAAACTACAATATTATCACTATTTCATCTTATTTCATTCTCTCCCTTTCTCTCTCTCTCTCTCTCTCTCTCTCTCTCAATTATTAGATTAATAAATAAATATAAAGTATCAAATAGTCATAAAAAGAATATAATTATATTTACATCGAATTTTTTCTTTACTCTAATTGCATTAATCGTACTCGATGAAAGGCTCAATCGAAAATATTTTATAATGGAAAAAAAAAGAAGAAAAAAAAGAAAAAAAAAAAGAAAAATAAATATTAGATACATCGTTAATGAAAATTCAATCGTTTTCACGTATTATTATATAATTGTTCACCGGGTATCACGTATTTCATTTAATTGGGTGGACATCGAGAGTACCATTACGTTAAAATCCCTCTTAACATCGCTTAATTATCGCAATCGTAGTGAACGCACATGGAAAGATAGCATAACCGGTGATTTGTACCCCGAGGGAATATTATCGGAGTACGGTAATTGCTAATCGTATATATATATATATATATATATATATATATATATATATATATATATATATATATATATAATATATATACGCGTGAAAGTGTTCACTCGGTTTCGATAGGAAGAAACGATGATACCACACTCGATTTCGCACACACACACACACACACACAAACACATAAAGACACATGTACTTACGTACCCACGTACATAAACACGCGCGCGTTATATCGACAGACAATAATTTCAAAAAGGAGATTCATTATTAAAACAAGCTACAGTCGTTTGCATTTTCGATTACGAGAATAAATGAAATAAAATAAATATATTTTATTGAACGAAGAGTAAGAGAGAAAAAGAGAGAGAGAGAGAGAGAGAGAGGGGGGGGTGATAAAAGAAGAACAAAAAATATTTTTCGGGATCATTAGTGAAAAATGTCGTCGCAATGTTCGTTCTTCAAGAAATCATTCGATTATCGTAGAAAATCGAACATTAGCCGTCAACGAGTGCTCCACAAACGAATAAGACGACATACAGAGAGAAAAAGAGAGACAGATAGAGAGATAGAGAGAGAAAGAGAGAGAAAGAAAACTAAGATGAACGTCGTCGATAAGTTTCTTAGCCATTCGAGTTTGGACCCGCATTCCAAGTCAACCTCGTCGGACACTTTCTTAATCGTGGTCCGTTCGTTTGCATGGAAACAATTCAGCTACCGTCTTAGGTGACTCCTAAAGAAAGTGAGAGACAGAGAGAAAGAAGGAAAGATAGATAGAGAAGGAGAAAGAGAGAGAGAGAGAGAGAGGGAGAGAAAGAAAGAGAGATATAAAGAGGAGAAGAAGAAGAGAGTGATCCATGAGAAGACCCCATGGGTTCTACGGGCCCATGCTTTAGCGGAGTTTCACATACGCGCATGCGGGCTGGTTGGGCCTGTTTGGGTGGTCCCATTCCGCTGACGCGTTCACAACACCCATCTCTCGCTATTATACCCCTCCGACTACCTTACCAAAAGGACCTTATTAAATATCGCTACATGCGAAATCTCGTAGTCATTGCAAAGGAATCCGCGATTTCTCTCGACTGTTACGAGTTATAACCTAACTTGGATGCTTTTGGATCCCCGAAATATCCGTGGGAAAGTGCCAGGACAAATTCTTTAACTGTAAAGAGAAATAAAGAAAATTAGAGGAAGGGAGAGAGAAAGAGAGAGAAAGAAAGAGAGAGAGAGAGGAGAGAGAGAAACTGGACATTACTGTAGATTAATTATTCGATACGCAGACGTCGTCGGCAAGAATTAACTCCGTTCCTTACGAAGATCATCGAAAAGACCCTTAGCTAAAGACACAAAGTCGTTCGACCCGTTCGGTGGGCCGATCCTTCAGAGACAAATCGATCGATTTGTAAGCGACCGACGGGATGGACGTTACACGTTTATAGGTACGTACTTACCTACATATGTCACCACTAACGTTCCTTTTAAAATTACTTTCAACGTGTGGTAACCCAATGGGGATCGGTCGAATTTTCAATTTGTCGCGATCGAACGTAAAACTAAGAGAAAAAGGTACGATCGCTTCTTTACGTTACCATTGGCCACGTGTAACGTCGTACCTTAAATGGGATCGTCTTGACAAATAAAAGAAAAATAAAAGAAAAATAACAAAAAGGAAGAAGAAAGAAAGAAAGAAAAAGAGAGAGAGAGAGAGAGAGAAAACAGAAAAAGTTCTCGACGTCTGTTTCTTCCTTTTTTCTCTTCTTTCTATTCTCTTTTTTCCCTTTCTCTTTCTTAATCATTCACAAACGATCTATATCAATTTTATCGTAAAATATCTGAAAGGGCCGTTGAAAGTACATTGGACTTTTTTTTGTATCGAATGAGAAACGGAAAACGCGTTTATGATCGATGATCAGTAGACCGATCTATGTCGAGAATATCGATCGCCATCTTTAACAATTTGTATTTTTTTCTCTCTCTCTCTCTCTCTCTCTCTCTCTTTCTCTCACGAATTAGAGAAAGACAGATAGATATAGATAGAAGTCGGAGGATTTCTTTCAAAGTACCGCGCGTTATCGCACACGTGAACGATCCTTAAGTACTACCGATTATGGGTAATAAAAGCGTTCGGGTGTCATCCGTGGAACGTACGAGGACTCTCGTGCGGAACGACCGCAAGAAATGAGTTCAGAGCTTCTTTTCAAGGACACGTCTTCTCGGTGTCCCTTTGATTACGAGAACCATCACTGTTACGACCCCATCCTCTCTATCTCTCTCTCTTTCTGTCTCTCTTCATCCTTTTTTACTACGTCACCCCATAACCTTCTTCTCCTCCTCTTCCATAGTCTCTTTCCTTCCCTCCCTCCCCCTTCCCTCCCTCCCCTCTCTCTCTCTCTCCATCCTTCTTCTCTATCAAACCTCATCTCGTTTTTCTTATCAGAAAGAGCGAGAAAATGTTTTGGTAATTCTTCACAAATTCCAACATGACCTCCGATATTGTGACCTCCGATATTCTCCTTCCATAGACATTTTCATGCTCCACCAGAGAGAGAGAGAGAGAGAGAGAGAGAGAGAGAGAGAGAGATAGAGATAGAGAGAAAGAGAGAGAGAGAGATATTTTTTTGTTCCTTTTTTTAAATATATAATTATATTCGTAAAATGTTTATTTGATTTAACAAAAAAATATATCAAGCCAATATTCGAGTAAATTATTAGGATTATAATTAGGACGATAATATTTCAAATAATATTTCTTCGTTCGCGTCGATCTTTTTAATCGATCGATTGAAAATCATCGAACGATATATACCTACATATATATATATATATCTCTTAGTAATATAAGATCACATATATAATTGAATTTAGTTAATAGAGAGAATAAAGTGAATTAATAGAATTTATGGAGTGAGATATAGGGTATCGTTGGATGACCGGGGTCACACAGAGTTTCTCAATTTCACGGTCGTCGTCGTGAATCCGGCCGTCGTAAATTCAACAAATCACTTTTAAAGGAACACAAAAGGTTTACTCCTCATCGTCATCGTCGTCTTTGTCGTCGTCGTCGTCGTCGTCGTCGTTTACTTCGTGCGAATCGTTCGGTCTCTTTTGCTCTTAAGGTAGGAAGTACAAGGCGTGTATTCCGGCTGATTAATGACGAAGTACGGTACGCCGTTGTGTACGACTGTTCCTCCCCTGATAAGAAGCACCCTCGAGAGTGTGTATTTGAGATCGTGTCCTGGCATCGGTGACTCTGTAATGGGGGTTAGATACGGTGTCTCTCTACTATACTATACGTTGGATGGGCTACGTTTTGCGCACGGCGCTATCGTGGCATACCGACCATCGCGATAGATCATCCGACTTCTGGACCCATAAACAATAACTTATACTTCACCGCACTACGTAAAGTTAGAAAACATTTTCTTGCGGTGCTATTACTATTCCCACTATTACTATACTAGTATCTATTATTCTTGTTCTTGTTGTTGTTGTTGTTGTTGTTGTTATTATTGTTATTATTATTTTTAACTTTCTCATCCTCCTTTGATCTTTACAAAGCTTCCATAGATAAGATCTATTAAGTTTTCTTCTAACTTATTTTTTAACACATACACATACATATCCCAATACGCATATATACATATATATATATATGTATCAATGCTTTATCTTTTCTATAAATAAATAAAAATATCAAGTACATTAAAAGCAAAAAAAAATTTATCTTACTTTACTTCTCTTATTGGTAGAAATTTATTATAAAATCGTATACCTACAAGTAGATACTATATATAATTTTAATTAGGTTGCTCTCTTCTTCTTTTTCTTTTTCTTCTTTTCCTTTCTTCGCATTTGGCTCCATTCCCTCGATAATTACAAGCACGACAAGATGATCAAGAACCAAAGTGTTCCTTACCCGAGCTATTCGAGTTTTCTTTTGTAATGGACGCCAGTTTGTATCAATGTTTGTGTATCCGTATATCCTATGGTATATTAACTATACCTAAGACGTTAGTATGAGAGCAACACCGTGACTTACGAGCCTTAGAGGCTTCGTTTCTATGCCGCCTTATACCTCGCAAAGCGGCGATAAATCTGATTCACCCGGGTTCCTTCTTTGCCATCGAGAATCTCTTCCTCCACCTTCTCCTCCTTCTCCTCCTCCTCGTCCTCGTCCTCTCCTTCTTCTTTGCCTCATCCTCCTCCTCATTTTATCCCTCCCACTTGGCAAAGCGAAAATAATAATCGTCATAAATTATCGAAGGAAATCGCTGTGGTTTCGCACGATCTTTCCCTCGTATGTCTCGTCTTTCGATACCTACCGTCGAGTTCTACATAGAGTTCCGTTGAATATCACGAATGCCTATGGTGCCACCAACAATTTATTTCCTATAACGTTAAACTACGATAGAATAATTGATATCACCATGATATATACGATTTACGATAATTAATTATTAATAATTAATATTATAATTAAGTTTCATATATATGTGTGTCAGATTTATGATCATAGTCGTCAAGAAATAAATAAATAAATAAATAAATAAATATATATATATATATATATATTACTTCTAAGCGTATTAAACGATTCTTCATACGCCCACACACACACATACACACACACACACACACATACAGATATCACAATGCAATTATTTATATTATTCATAGTTTTGTAAGATTTATAAAATATTATATGATGGAAATTTAATTATGAAAAATATTCTTAATAATATTGCAGAGTGAAAATTCAGAAGACAAAGGAAAGAAGGAAGATAAGGAAGAAGATTATCTTAATTGTTAGACGACGTAGATTTTTGTTTATTTTTATTTTTTTATTATTTTTTATTTTTTATTTTTTTTTTTTTCTATTACCAAACGACAGATCGATCGTAAAGTATATCTATCGTAGAAATGATCGAGATAGGAGAGGGTGGGGGGAAAGGATCGTTTCTCGTACGCATCAGGTATTCTTCTTTCATCGTCGGGCGTTGACACGATCCGGATGGTAGCACGCTTCGGCGCGTTTATTCTCTCGCTTTATAGTGGCCTGTTGACAAATGCGAGAAACGAGCTGCGTAAAGGGGAAGCTACGGAGAGTGGCAGAGAAGTAGGTATATCTCGAGGCGAGAGTTTAATACGAGCTTGTCAACGAATCTTCGAGGACATCTTCTCGCATTGACTTATAAATTTATCTTCTCAACGACGTCCGAACAATCGTCTAAAAATTTTTCTCGAATTTCTCACATTAATAAAAAAAAAAAAAAAAAAAAAAAAAAAAAATATACATATATATATATTAATATATGATAGAACAATTATCATATATTATAAATTATTATATTATTATATAATTGTATAATGCAAGAATACTTAGGTACTTATGGATATATGAAAAAAGAAAGAAGATAAAAAATAAAATAAAATAAAAGAAAATTTTTTCATAAAGTATTATATATATATATATATATTTATCGATAAATTATAATATTTAATAATTAATATTAATGATAGATTAATAATTTGTTAATTAATTATTAAATGGGAATAACAATTTATATATGCGTCATATAAGAAAATATATATATATATATATAAAATATTAAATATTTATTTGTTAAAATATTTATATTTATTATAATATAATTTATCGATCAATTGTTAAGTACGAAAAAGGATGTTAAATGTTTCGTCATATATTTTACGTAGAAACAGGATTACATAAAAAAAAAAAAAAAAAAAAAAAAAAAAAAACAGAAAAACAATTGATTAGAAAATTGATTGTATATAACACGTATAGAGAATAAAGAGTAATTGTAAAAGACTGATTGTATTATTTTCTTGATTAATTCGAGGATATAGTAACTAGTAATCGTATATTTATTCGAATGATTTAGGAAGGATATAAATCTTTGTATATAATCAGGAAGGATCTCCCCCATTTGAAAAGAGGCATATTGTTTTCATTGCCACGACACGAATCCATTCGTATCCGAAACAAATCCCGACAAATGGTTGGAAAACTAAGGCTGAGTAGGTATCGTGATGATGATAATCATGATCCAACGTTATCGTAGAAGTTTAGTGTCGCCTGTGTCCCTTCCCACCCTAGTAGTAGCCTAGTACGACGAAGGGTATAGTGGATAGTGACGATGGGAATGATCGTAGATGCAGTAGAGGAGTCGGATTCTGTGGGTGAAATGGAATGGTTTTCATCCCCCTTCGTTTACATAACCAAGAATCGTAGGAAGGGTCGCACCCTTCCTTCGTACAAGTTGGTCCTTAACGTACCGGCTCTGAGCGGGTGAGATGTTTGATTAAATAACCACACCGATGAATTGAAAACGACGATGAACTGCATGACTTGTGTTTTCCCCATATTGTCCGAGACGGAAGAGAATTAATCATTATTAGGTATATATCATGGAAAAATGATTAAATGCATTTTGAAAATTGAGATCATTTAAATTAAATGAAGTTAAATTTTCACGAATATATTTATATATTCTTTTTGACTCGGTTATTTAACATTTCTTCATGTTTTTTTTTTTTTTTTCTTAATCTCCTTTTTTTTCTCAAATTATTATCATTAGCATAATCATTCGACCTTTTCTATTGCCGTCTACATTTTACATTCATTAATTATTATGTCGCATAATTTTAAACACATAATTATATAAAAATATCTATCTTATATTCCATTGATAATATTTATAATAATAATTATAAATATACGATTAATATATTTATACGTAAATTTATACTTTATACTTTATAGTTTATCATTTGATAATTTTAATAATTATAAATATACAATATATAATTTATAAATATATTATATCTATATACATATAAATAAATTATACCTTATGTCTTATTTTATAACTATTGAAAATTATATTATTCGTTTAAAAATAAATGATTTCCTTCTTTGACGTTCGTCAAAATGTTTTCCTTTCGCTCTTCATATATTCGCTAATACAAATTTCTAAGGGTAGTTTATTGAAATGGAGGAAAAGGTAATTAGTTCAAAAGAAAAGTATCGTTTCACGACGTTGATTGCCAAAGCCAAGATGAAGTTTAAAAATACTTTTCTCTTTCCTTTGCCAGCATACGTCTTTCATGCGTAAGAGAAAAAGAAGAAAAAAGAAAAAAAAAAAAGAAAAAAAAAACAAAACAAAACAACAAAACAAAAAAAAAACATAATTCACGAGTTGACTGCTTTTTAATTAACCTTCTCGAAAATGTTCGGGGATCTTCCCTTTTCCGTACTAAAAGGAAATGTAAGCACTCAAGGGGTGGCTTATCTTTGCTTTGGCGAAAGACAAGTAGTGGCTTTAGCACCTACCTACTCTCTCTCTCTCTCTCTCTCTCTCTCTCTCTCTCTCTCTTTCTCTCTTTCTTTCACCCCTTTTTTCATCCACTGTAAACTCTTATTTTCCACTAGAAATCCTTCCACATTCTCGAGAATGATACGACATATTTTGTCCCTCCCTATGTCTTATCCCTCTTAATTTCAAAATATAAAAAAAAGAAAAAGTATAAAAAAGAAATGTAGTAAAAAAATATCGTTCATAAAGTCAAAAAGTTATATTTTTATATAACTTTTTTTTATTAATCTACTAATATAATTATTAATATAATTCAATATAATAAATTATATTTAATAATATTAATATGAAATATAATTAAATAATATATGATTTCAAATATAAATATGTGTATTTAAAATTATAAATATATATATATATATATTAACTTCATGTAAACTTTACATATACTTATATAATATCATATATATTTAAAATATATATTATAATTCTCAAATTTAAATATTATATAATTATAATAGAATATTTTCATATGAGATAAAATATATAATTTTTTTGTAATCACGTTAATGACTAAAGTAATTACTTTTTCAACTTTATTTTTAATTCAAATATGTATATATATATATACATATATCTATATAATATGTAAAATAAACGTATATCAAGAAGAGCACGTAAAGGAAGTTAGTCGAAACGTACCACAAAGTAAATTTCTCGAGGTGTTCGCGACTGTTTTTACTTTTAACATCGGAGAAACTCACCGGCTTACTTTTTACGAGCAGTACGTGTCTATTAGCCTCATTACAAGAGACCTCTGCAAACGGGGGATGACTCGGAACAACCCTCTTCGGGGTGGAAAACGACGCCACCCGTTATATTACTATGGTGTTACGCTCCACCCACGCTATTGAGCTCGAATAAGTATACTGAAGAAGGTACAGCTTCTTCTTCTTATTTCGTCTTCTTCCTTTTTCGCTCTCTCTCTCTCTCTCTCTTTCTCCCTCTCTCTTTCCCTCTTTTTACTCCCCTTTCTTTCAACTTGATAGTTTTATTCTCGCGAGTCATTAGTTACAGGATTAATTAAAAAAATTTAATTTCGATAATTACTAATGAATTTTACTTATTTATAAACGTCTTATTAGAGTAGATGTTTTCTTGTTTCTTTATTTCTTTTTTCTTTTTTCTTTTTTTTTTGTTTTGTTTCTTTTTTAATCCAATACACAAGAAAAAAGAACTACGTACATTTTAATTATTCCAACATCATTCATATTTTCAATTAATATTATTCTTATTATTTATTTATACGTGTTTTATTACGTACAATTTATCTTCAAATTTTCTTCTCACCACAGAGATTTAATATTCTAACTAAAGCAAATATATTGATCGTTCTAATATTATTTATATTTCTTAATTAGTATTATTTTTATTACTTATTTATAAGTGCTTTATTGCTTAGAAAGAAAATTTTTCATTAAAATTTAACGCACGCCATAGGAATCGTCTACTATCGATCATCCCGTAATTATTTATATTTTAGATTGATATTATTTGAAAAACAAAAAGAAGAAAAAAAGGGAGAATAAAAGAGAAAGAAAGAAGAGAAAAAGATTAGACGATTAGACGTGATAAAAAGGAACGTGACCGGTTGGTGGTGTTAGGAATCGGTGAGCAAAAAAAAAAAAAAAAAATTGAAAAAGGACAAAAAAAAAGTAAAAAGGAGGAGAAAAAAGATTTGTCGGCGTTTTAAATTGTCTTGAAAAGGTGAGGAATTTTTTCGTTTGGGTTGGGGTGGCGTGGGGCGTGGGTGCCCGGGGTGGGAGGGGAGGGGGACCGAGGGTACGAGTTACCCCTGCTCTTTAAGAGAACTCGAACAGAGAGCGAACGACCCCTCGAAAACCATTTTGGTTTCGAAAGTAAAGAGGGTGCTGACCTTCCGTACGCGCGTAGGATGTTTATTTAACTCGAAGTAATTTGATCAAAAATTTAATCAAGTTGGATTTTTGAGCTCGCGAGCGTACCGAATCGGCCACGCCATGACAATAAAACTCTCGAAAGAATTCTCTCGTTTTTCTTTCTCTCTCTCTCTCTCTCTCTCTCTCTCTCTCTCTCTCTCTCTTTCTGTCTGTCTATCTCTCTTTTTTCTTTACTTCTTCGTCCTACGTCCATCTTTTATGGCACCCTTCGACATAAACATGTGTCTCGCGTTTCGAATCTCCCCTCTCCTTGGATTTTTCACCGATGTCGAATGTCATTTGAATTTCTAATGCCGGCTCTTAGATCGAATGGAATTGTCGTAATTTAATTAATTCGATCATAAAGACGCGCAATCGACTCCTTACCTAACGATATTTTACATCGTCGAATTTTACGAAGGCTTAACATATCGATAAGAAACGAATTCGTTAATTCGCATTTTTATTACGTCGGAATATAATTTTTTATTTTATTTCCAAGATGAAACGTAATATCAATATATCATTCGTTCGTTATCATCAATATTTAAATATATTCCAATATTTCTCCTATCTATTTATTTCCAACGTATTATAATTAATAGTTTTCTTTTTTTCTTTTTTTTTTTTTTCTTCCCTATACCTATACTTAAGATACTTTTTTCCATCTTTTCGATACAATCCTACATTTCATTAATTTTATCGTTAACAATACGTCTAATATGTCTATTACAATTATTATCTTTTCACACGATCTATTTTATCTTCTTTTCAACTTCAATCCCTCATTATCCTTACTTTTATCGTTAATTAGTATTACATAAATCTGTCAGAAATAATTTCATTTAATTTCTATACTCGCGTACGTTTTTCAACGTACGCATTCGTGCCAATAGAAGAAAAAAAAAAAAGAAAAAAAGGAAGAAAGAAGGAAAAAAAGAAAGAAAGAAAGAAAGAATAACCAAAGAGAAAAGAATTTTCTCACGATATTAAACGTCGCATTAAGTAGCTCGAAACTTTGCGTATCTACGCCGTGTCCGTAGTGAGAGAGATAAGAAAGAACATAAAAAAAAAAAAAAAGAAAAAAAAAGGAAAAAAGACATGAAAAGAAAAAAGAAAAAGAAAATATAATAGGATCACGCCAATAGGTAATAAAAGTTGATTATCCAGAGTCAATGAATTTCTAAGATGTACCATCATATTCGTTCGGTACATTGAACTCACCCTCTCCTTTTGCCACCCCGGAAAGACCATAGCACTCTCTCATGGTTCTCTCGGAGGATAATGATTTTTTTCTTTCGCACCATTGCACGAGAGACGAACACTTTTGGAAAGAGAGGGTGGGGGGGCTCGTGCGGACGTTTGATAAGGGTGCACAGGAAGGGTGCCGTCGAGCCTCGCGTGATAATTGTTTCGAACTATTTCAATCGGCGTTGCCATAGTTGGTGGTGTAGAAAGAGTGGGACGAGATAGAGTAGAAAGAAGAGAAAGGAAGTATTCAACGAACGAAGAAACTAGAAAGAAGAAGAAGAAGAAGAAGAAGAAAAAGGGGAAGGAAGAAGAAAGAGAGAAGGGTGAGTAAGATAAAAAAGAAGAACGAAGGGGTGGAAAAATTGTATTAGCGTTGCTATTCGAGATCCAACGTGAACAAAGATAAAAGAGTCAGAGAGAGAGAGAGAGAGAGAGAGAGAGAGAGAGAGAGAGAGAGAGAATATACGAAGTAAGAAGTAAGAAAAAAAAAGAAAGAAAAGAGAAAGAAAAAGAAGTGAAAAAAGGAAAAAGAGTGAGAGAGAGAGAGAGAGAGAGAGAGAGAGAGGAAAGAAAAGAAAAGAAAAACGTGGTAAGGAAAGGAAAAAGAGCAATAGAAAGTCTAAGGATTCGGAGAGACTACATCGTATTCTTTTAATTATCAAAGTCCTTTGGTGCCTTCGAAACGTTTCCCTTTTAATTGCGTGCCCCGCCATGTACATTCCACGATCGTTCTATCGAAGAATTTAATTACCGGGGCGCGTACAGGGCAAGCAGGTATCGGTAGCGGCGTCGCGCCCCGGCTTCGCAATTACCGATATAACTCAACGAGATACGATAGAATAGAACGTAAAGCTTTATTAGGATCTATTATCTGGATAAACTCTTACGATATTCCACATTTAGGTATCGATACAGGTGATACATTTTTACATTTACATTTACATTTACATTTACATTTATATTCGTTCGAGGAAAAAAAAAAAGAAAAAAGGAAAAGGTCTCGTTATCATTTGATTCGAATTAGATCGATTAGAAGGTAAAAAAAGAATTCCACTGGGGGGGGGGGAGAGAGCGGGAGGAGGAGTAAAATGAGAGATAATAGGAAAATTTTTGTCGATCTTTTTTTCCCTTTACTTCCTTTTTTTCTTTTTTTTTTTTTTTTTTTTTTTTCCAATACCAACTCAACCATATTACATGACTGCTCTAAGATAAGAATTATTTTAGATACATCAATTAAACTATTTATTACATATATGTATATATGAATATTCTCTTGTATGAAAATGATAAATAAATTAGATATATTCGAAAAAAGAAAAAAAGAAAAAAGAAGAGAAAAAAAATGGAAAGAAAGAAAAAGGAACAAAATTCGTATCACCTTGCCGCAAAGATTCGAATAGTTTCAATTAGATACAGAAGCGAAGGAGTTCCAGTATATACCAGTTTCTCCGATCGGCAAAGGTACAAGTTCCTCCAATAAACTGAGAGAGGAGGAAGAGAAAGAAGAGGGGTGGGCGCCGCGAGGAGGGCAATCGGTCACTGATTCGGTAAGATCCATAAGGAGCGTGCATAGCGAGGAGCATTAATGACTCGACAAGCATTCCTTGCCCAGATGGTCCTCTCTCTCTCTCTCTCTCTCTCTCTCTCTCTCTCTCTCTTTCTCTCTCATTCCTTCACTCGTTCAGGCTTTGCACGTGTGCGTTCGTGTCCGCGTCGCCTTCTCTTCTCTCTTTCTCTCTCTCTCTCTCTCTCTCTCTCTGTCTCTCTCTCTGTCTCTCTTCTTCTTCTTCATCTCGTCTCTCACCCTCTCTCCAGAAGTCTCGCGCGATCGCGTTGGGTGGTCTCTCTACTTTTACCGACGTTAGTCCCATATAGCCGAGAAACGTGCATAACACACACGAATACACACACATGGCACACGCACGCATACATACAAAATCTCTCTCTCTCTCTCTCTCTCTCTCTCTCTCTCTCTCTCTCTCTTTCTCTCTCGTTCTTTCTTTTTCTTATAAGGGTCCCGAACACGGTAAAGAGAGAAAGGGAAAGAGAGAGAGAGAGAGAGAGAGAGAGAGAGAGAGAGAGAGATCGAAAGAGAACCTTCATGCCCTTCCACCTTGAATAGATTCTCGCGAAGGAAAGAAAAGTCTCCTCTATCGAAAAGTCTCTCCATTCTCTCTTACGATCATACGATATACACACATACACACACATATACATACACATATACATAGATACATACATACATATACACGTATATATAAAATAAAAAAGAAAATATTAAAAGGAAATAAAAAAAAAAAAAAAAAGAAGAGTAGTCGTTCATACTAGATCGAAAAATATTTATATATTCGTTGCGTTATCATTAGATTCGATAAATTGAATGAGTTGAGAAAAAGAAAAAAGAAAAAAAAGAGGAAGAAGAAAAAGAAAACAGGAAAGAATGAAAAGAAAAAAAAAAGAAAAAAAAAAAAAGAAAAAAAGGAACATAAATACTTACACGTTCTATCGATAATTACGAACCATAGATTATCGCTCTATGAGTGATAAGAGAAAACGTATGTAAGTAAATAAATATTTATATTCGAAATGATATTCTCTAATGAAATTGATTCGTTCGTCTTTTACCGGAAGAGAGATTGGTAAAATCCACAACGACTTAAAGATACCGACTTGAGATTAGAGATCCGCCCACTAACCATGAACCATACAACAGACATATATTATAAATACGTATATACATATAATACATATAATACATATATGAAAATATGAATCGGTGAACACGCACGTGTTATATATACAAATAAAAATTGTTTATTATCGTATGTATACATGTAGATATTACCTGTGGATTGGTACGCAGACACTCCTACGTTTTGTAACGCATCGTTACGCGATATTGCAAGAGAGGAGCGTGCAGCGAGTCCAATCGCTTCTCCGAGCCGATCTTCGAGAATACATTACGAGCATGGTTGTGCGCGCGCGTTAACTTTATATATATATATATACATATATATAGATTTGTGTGTACGTATATACATACATAAATGTATATAAATAAATATATATATATATATATATATATATATATATATATATATGTATATATGTACGTATGTATGTACGTATGTATATATATATATATGCATATATGTATGTACGTATAGTATCTACGTAAATGACCCTTGTACCTTGTACGTGCCCAACATGCCGAAGGAGAGATCCCCCTTTCGCTACCGAATCCAATCGTTTCATTAGAAGACTCGCGCGCTGTCGCTACGAAAACTTTCCCGTTGGAATGTCTTCCTGCCGATTCGTTACGACCGATTCGACGCACCTTTTTTTATTCTTCCTCATTTTTTCTTTTTTCTTATGTTTCTTTTCTTTTTTACTCTTTTGGTTATTTTTTATTTCTCCCTTTTTTTCCCCCCTTCTTCTTCTTCTTCTTCTTCTTTTTTCCTCTTCTTCATTTTCTTTTTCTTTTTCTTTTTCTTCTCCTCTATTTCTTCTTTCCACGTTTCTCTTTTTCCTCTTTCCCTACTTCTATTCACCCTGTTCTTTCTTTTCTTTTATTTTCCTTATCTTTTTCACTCTATTCCTCCTCGCTTATAGATATCCTATACTTCTATATAAGAGAGAGAGAGAGAGAGAGAGAGAGAAAGAGAGAGAAAGGGGCTGATATTCAATTCGCTCGTTTGAAAATTCTCACGGAAATGTTTTATTTTCTTTTTCTTTTTATTCGCATATACAATTGCACACGTAAACGTATGTAATAATGTGATAAAAATGCCAAGAAATTTCTTCGATAACGAGTCATCGTCAAGAATACGTATCGCCTATTAGTATCACATTTTATATATTTTTCAAAGAGAGATTTTTTTTCTTTTCCTTCTTTTTCCTTTTTCTTCTTTTTTTTTTTCTTATACAAAGTAAATCACGCGAACGAAGAATCGTCGAAAAATATTTCGCGTATTAAAATTTTCTTCGTTAAAAGATTTAAAAGTTTAATTTTAGTCGAATCCGTAATTAACTGAATGAGAAACACCAAGAGGATCGACGAGAAAACCAAGATCGCTATAGTATTATTCCTTTGATCTTTTTAGTTAGTACATTGGTGGCGGCGAGAAGGACTGAGGGCTGAGGGATAAAGGGAGGAGAGTATTTGAAGGGTGTTTGAAAAAGAGAAACGAGAGATATTCTCTCCTCGATCTTTTCTTCCTTTCTTTTTCTTTTGTTTTTCTTTTCTTTTTTTTTGGTTTTTGGCGTTTTTTTTCTTTTTTGTTTTCTTTTCTTCCACGTGTAGAAAGAGAGAGAGAGAGAGAGAGAGAGAGAGAGAGAGAAGCCTTAAATCTTTCGGCGTCGTTTGATAGCGCCTCTTCACTCGAAAATAGAAAAGAAGATTGCAACGTGCTCTTGGTAGAGACTCGCGAGCGAATTTTCATCGGGTCCATACATGAAGAACAGGAGGAGTAGGTTTAGGAGGAGGAAAGAGGTGGAGAAAGGGGTGGAGGAGGAGGAGGAGGAGGAGGAGGAGGTGAAAGAAGAGAAGGAAGGAAGGGAACTCGCGCGCGCACTATTTCAGCTCGTTAGGATAACGAGGATCTAATGTCGCGTTCACAGCCCGGCCAATTACGCGTTACGGACGGAGGCTCACATCTTTCGGCGGATCCACACGATGAGAATAAGAGAGAGAAAGAGAGAGAGAAAGAGAGAGAGAGAGAGAGAGAGAGAGAGAGGATCACTACTTTAAGGACCGTTCACAAGAGTACCCATTTCACCTCTCAATAAGATTTTATCTTCTAATTAATTCGTTGATTATTAAAAAAAAAAAAAGAAAAAAAAAAGAGAGAGTAGAAGAAAGAAAATAATTTCATTCTATTGTTAAAATTTATAATTTTTTATTATTATTATTATTATTATTATTATTATTAACCACGACGATGTTTTTATCAAAAAAAAAAAAAAAAAGAAAGGAAAAATCGTCAAAAAAAACAAAAAATAAGTCTCCTCGCTTCGTTTCGTTTAATTCGATAATTTCGTCATCATCATCATCATCATTCTTTTTATTCTTCTTCTTCTTCTTCTTCTTCTTCTTCTTCTTATTATTATTATTATTATTATTATTATTAAATGAATTGGATAGACCCGATGAAGTTGTAATTCGATAGATCGCACGTATAGTTAAGAAATATACGGCGAAGAATTTTGGGTAGTTTCGAAAATTTGGCTTTTAGCCGAGGATGAACGGATACTTAAGGTAAAGAAATACGAATGGGGATAGAGAGTATGGTTTCTTATAAGAGGACACCGCCGCGTTTCTTCTCGTACAGTCCATCGCGGGGTGGTGATCTATTGGCGTGACATCTGGCTGTGAGTCGTCATAGAGCCGACGCGTTTACAGGGAGCTAAGTGGCCTTTACCCGCTCGATTCCCGAAAACGCAACGATAAATTTCAGTTCGCCGGCTTAGCTAAGAAGTCACGGCATTCGGCTAAAGGTTGCCACCTTTAATTTGACGGCCCGGAACCTCGTTACACTCGTTAGCGTCTCGAAAAAGAAAATTAAGAAAATTTCGTTTCAACGATGATCTACGAATGATTTTTAGAAACGCTTCGTTTTATTTTTTTCTTTCTCTTTCTTTCTTTCTTTCCACTTCTTCTTTTTTTTCTCTTTCTTCTTCTTCTTTCTCTTCTTTCTTTTTCTTTCTTCACGAACGACACTCACAAGCACGATCTTTTTCAATACAATTTCGTTTGCTTCTTTTCGTTATTATTATTATTATTATTATTATTATTATTATTATTTTTGATTATAGGAAGACATCTCTCGAAAATTATCTTCAATGCGTGATCTCTGGTTGAAATATAAAAAAAAAACCCACAAGAGAAAAAAAAGAAATATAAAAGGAAAATAAGGAAAATCATTTCGTTAAATATCAACGATCTAAACGAGAAACGATTTTTAAATATGATTTAGAAATGAACTAGCGACAATTTTCATATACGATTATAAGACATTTGTCGATTAAATGAAATTAAATTAATGACTCTAACGATTACAATAAATTCGTTTGAATTAACGAAAATAATAAACGCGTTACGTTATAAACTTAATAGATATAATATAACTAACAAGAATAAGAACGAATCGAGTATAGCGCAGCACGTTAGCTTTCTGCGGTTTGCTGATATTGTAATAATGATAAATAGTAACGAGAAAGAGAGAGAGAAAGAGAGAGAGAAAGAGAGAAAGAGAAAGAGAGATGGCCGGGAAGCATTAAATTCAGGAAGGATCGCAAGGTGGTCCGCGGTTCGCAAGAAGGCAAAATTTAGTGAGCCACTAGCGGGAACATAGAGACCCCTAATGGCCATTCCGATGACTATGCTTCTCGACCACGACTTCCACCCCTTTTCTCTCTTTCTCTTTCTCTCTCTCTCTCTCTCACTCACTCACTCCATTTAAATACCCTGCGTCCCTCGTCGTCGTCTCTTCTGTAGCCGTTCTAACTCGTTTTCTCCACCCTCTATCTCTCTCTTTATCCTTCCTTCTCTCTCTCTCTCTCTCTCTCTCTCTCTTTCTGTGTATCTCTGTATCTATCTCTTTCTCTAACATTCGTAGGTATATATGCAACGACGTTCCAGCAATTACGCATCGCCGCAGTTAAATACAATGGCCAGGACAACGACTCTGTAATTTATCCCCGGTTTGGGCCGCTGCCCGTGGCTCTCTCTCTCTCTCTTTCTCTTTCTCTTTCTCTTTCTCTCTCTCTCTCTTTCTCTCTCTCTCTCTCTCTCTCTCTCTCTCTCTCTTTCTCTTTCTCTCTCCTGCACCCTACTTGCTAATAGCCCGTCCCACGCCACGCTCATCTCCTCGCTTAGATTAATGATAATTAATAATGGCGAGAGCATCGTGTTCTTCCACGTGCAACACCGAGAAAATATTCAACGGGTTGCACGAAGATAGTCGAAGACAGGTTTTAAGTAGTTCCGTGTAATTTCTACACTCTTTCTATATATTCCTTTACTCTCCTTATTCATTCGTTGGATCGTTGCTGTTGTTATTATTGTTTCAAGTACGTATTATACAACGAATGAATCAATTTCTTAAATCTGTATATATATATATTTTTCTTTTATTATTATTAATTTTATTTTCATTATATCATATTATAAGATAATGTTTGTATATATATATATATAGTGATACGTAATTAATGATTATTAGTCATACGAATTTAGTATGAAATTTATATTAATTAATCCGAAATATCTTATCAATGATCCTACAGAAAATTCACGGTTACCTTATAAAACGTATCAGAAATTACGAAACGTTCTCGTGTATAGAAAGATTGTGCACGAAAAAGGAAAAAAAAAAAAAAAAAAGAAATAAAAAGACCAAAAAAAAAAAAAAACCAAAGAAAAAGGAAAGAAAGAAGAACAATACACAGGACGATTATTTCATTTGAAGGGAAATTTGAAGATGGTATCGAGATACTCACGCTAAGTTTGTATCGTACAAAAAGAAAGAACTTAAAGCAAGAGAGAGTCAGAGAGAGAGAGAGAGAGAGATAATCGTCGAGATAGAGAAAATAAATCGCAAAAGGATCGTTCGTGATATTGTGGCTAACCAGACAGATGACGATTCTAAATTCGCGTGTTGTTCCTCATCATCCATCATCATACGTATGTGCATGCACGTATGTAGCTATGTATCACTATCATTCTCTTATTTTTCTTTTTCATTCTTACTCTTCTTCTTCTTCTTCTTCTTCTTATCCTCCTCCTTTCTCTCCTCCTTCTTCTTTCTCTTCTTCTTCTTCTTCTTCGTTTTACGCGTTGTACGTTTAAAATGCATGTCAGATTACAAGCGAAGCGTGGCCCTTGGAGCACCGAGCCTCTGAGACTACTATCGTTTTGATTCGTGCTCGTAAAGGGATTACGAGAGAGAGAGAGAGAGAGAAGTACTGCGCACGATTCTTGCCTCTCTCTCTCTCTCTCTCTCTCTCTCTCTCTCTCTCTCTGTCTGTTTTTCTCTTTTTCTCTTTCTACCAATCTTGATTATCTCGCAAATAACTTGTCCGAGTGATACTCGCATGAATAAAGTCAAAATCCTTGATCGATGATTCCTACAATCCATAGTATTCACTTATATATATGTGTGTATTATATTGTACGTTTATATAGAAATAAAAAAAAAAATATATACATATATATACTTCCTTGTATTTTTTACACACATAGATATCTATAAATAATGATTTTATGCGTTATATTTTATTTATTATATCTATAGATATAATAAATAAAAACAATACATGATATAAAATATAATAACAAGATGAGAAATATATTAATAACAATGAAATGGTAAATGAAAGTATTATTTCCTTTCTTTTTTCTTCCTTTTTTTTTCTCTTCCTCTTCTTCTTCTTCTTCTTCTTCTTCTTCTATCGATCAACATTCACAGCGACATACCATAACGAGCATTGATATTTATTATTTAATGTATATATCATATTCGATATTTAAAAAAAAAAATTTTATAAATTATACGAATAGAATTTATGAGTGTAGGAGCAATTAACGATAAAAAGATAATATGGTATTTTCTTTTATACCGCGAAAATGATCTTCTCGTAAAAGATCAAGGGGTAGCATTAAGGGTAATAACTCACCGAGTTCCACGTTTCGTGAAACGAGGATTGTCGCGACGACGACGACGACGACGACGACGACGACGACGACGACGAAGACGACGAAGAAGACGAAGACGACGAGCACGAGTTTGATGTGGACCGAAAAGAAAAAAAAAAAAAAGAAGAAGAAAAAGCAGAAAAAAAAGAAGGAAAATGAAAGAGAGAGAGAGAGAGAGAGAGAGAAAAAAAAATAAAAAAAAGAAGGGATGCTCGTAAATCCGTTCGAGCTGTGTAATATGGCATCGTTTAACAAGTACATACATATATCTGTTATCTCGTGTCCATCGCTGCTGCTATCTACGCAAAACACGTTTCTAAACTAGTCCCTATCGAGTGTCATCGCCGACACGTTCCAGTTATTATCGTTACTGTTCTCTCCAAATACATTGGGTGACTCGTTAATTTAGGATCAATTAGAAGAACAACCCTAATGTCTCCCCGTGTGTAACTTTATTTTAATTACGGTATTACAGAATGGTCTCTCCCTTTCCCTCTCCACCCTCCTCCCGCCCACTCACCCGCGCCGCCATTCGTTGTTAAGATATGCATCCGCAAGGATAGTTTTTTTCTTTATCTTTTTACGACTTCAAATAAATACACCTTTCTTTTGTAATGATCTTTCACTCTTTTATTTAATTAGCCATTATTATGATTAAAGTCAAATGTAAATGTAAGAATGTAATATTGTATTGTATTGTATTGTATTGTATTTTATTGTATTGTATTGTATTAACGTAATAGACGTAGAAATACAATAGAATCGTTTAAATTGTTTTAAATCTGTGACAATCGTGATAGCAAAGTTTACAACACATTGATTACATTGATCGTTAGCGGAACGATCGAGGATAATGTTAGAGTTTGTATTTGACATTAGATAAAATTTCATTCTAAATCTACGCGGTTACACGTAACGTAACAAGGTAACGTAAGTCTATGAGGAATATACAAGGTGAGATCATTTCTTATTCATTTAAAAGATATCTATACGTACGTATGTATGTACGTATATATACGTATATACATACATACTTACGTATATATACATTCACTCAGCTGGATGGCTTGAGGCGTATCGCGATTAAAATTTATTTCGATATCTTACATATGCACAACACAAGCTATCACTACCGGTTATTTAATATATTTACATTTATTTACAAACGAGATAATAAATAATTTAAAACGTTTCGATTTGTTTGTACAATGATTTAAGTATCCACTTAAATTCGTTCTCTCTCTCTCTCTCTCTCTCTCTCTCTCTCTCTCTCTCATTCATTCATTTACTTTCCTCTTTTCAAAATTCTAATTACTACATTTTCAAAAGAATTTCGAATTAAGAGATACTTAAAGATATATTTATTATATATAAAAGTCGACGATATATATATATATATATATATATATATATACATATATCGATTTATATATTTATTATATATAATAATTGATTTATATGTTTATTATTATATATGAAAATCGACGATATATATATATATATATATATATAGGTATCATAAAGCTAAAATCTCTCTCTCTCTCTTTCTCTCTCTCTCTCTCTCTCTCTCTCTCTCTCTCTCTCTCTCTCTGGTCGTTCTTAATTTTATATATTTTATTTATACACCGATCTCCTATTATATTTCAGGGATAAATTTTACTGCGAATGATTTCGTGCCGTGACGATCTCCTCGCCGTCCTCGTCTACCGGCACGGTCGAGTGATTGTAAAGTCCTTGGGCCATCAGCTGAAGGGCCAATGGATTCTTCTGTCCGCTCGCCTTCTTGATCTTCGCCCTCTTATTTTGGAACCAGATCTTGATCTGTGCCTCGTTCAGTCCAAGATCCCTTGAGAGCTGTTGCCTTCGTATCTCCGTCAAGTATCGATTCTCAGCGAATTCTCGCTTCAGCCTGGCCAACTGTTCCGCACTGAATGCCGTTCTAGGTCGCTTCTCCTCGGGCGTGCCGCTTTTTCCGCTATTTTGCGAACGCTTAACTCGTCTGGTTCGTGGTCCTGAAAAAAAAAGAAACAAAAAAAAAAAAAAAAGAAAAAAAAAGAAAAAAACCAACCAACACCAATGTAATGAAAAATAAAAATAAAAAGGAAGAAAGAAAGAAAGAAGAATTGATTTCTTATTAGCGAATGAAGTTATTATTCTTTCTCTGAAGGAATCAAAACATCGTAAACAAACGAGATATTTCAATACGACCCATTATAATTTATTCCCATGGGACATTACAACTCGTTGTATTTTTTTCTTTTTTTTTCTTTTTTTTTTTTTTTTTTTTTTTTTTTCTTTTCTTTTAAGATCGAAGGATGTTACCGAAGAAGGATTTGTCTGAAAAAAGAAAGGGAAAGAAATGAAGGAAAAAAAAAAAGAAAAAAAGAAAAAAGAACAAATTGGTAGCCACAAAAATATTTTCTCTATCTATTTCTCTCTCTCTCTCTCTCTCTCTGATCGTTAACACGTACTGTTCTCATGTATTTCTTCGTCAATCGTGAACATAGTCTCCAATGAATATTTATAAGTCGGTGCAAGATTTCGAAATTATGTAAGTACCTAGATAAATACCTCGAATCCGGAATTCTAAACAACATGGAATTTACTTTCGAAGAAATGAGTCATATAAATAATATATAAGTATATGTATGTACATATATATATATATATATGTACATAATATATAAATATATATATCATAGAATAAAAAGAAAGCAAGAAAGAAGGAAAGAAAGAAAGAACGAAAGAAAGACTGATAAAACGTATAAATTCCGCGGCGTCAAGAACGATTAAAAAAGTGGACTCGTGATATACGCCATTCGTACACGCCATCGCGTTCATTAGCAGCGTATCGAATTAATCCGCACGCTCGTGGAATAAATAATTAATCGCGACGGGGCATCGATGCTCGATATTTATCAACGATTTACATTCGCGCCTTGCTCGATCTTGACCGTATGTATGTACGCATCGAAAAGATTTATTTTTCATCGTGACCATTAAAGTAACTACCTACTAAGCGATTAGAACATTTTTACAATTGAAAATCTAATTTCTTTATCTACCTTTTTATCTCTTTCTATTATCCGTGTCTCTCTCTTTCTCTCTCTTTCTATATGTTTAACATTTACCTAATTAAAGGAAATACGATCAAGCTCGTGCAGAAATACAAGCCGATAGGAGGCTGTAATTAGTAAACACGTTTATCGGATCGTGAAAGCTCGGGACCACCCCGGTGCGAAGATCGAGAGGTTGCTGAACGTGGTAAAGGTGGCGGAGGTGCAAGAGTGCATATATGTGGGTCAGCCGGTGATCGTAAAGAGAGAGAAAGAAAGATAGAGACAGAGAGAGAGAGAGAGAGAGAGAGAGAGAGAGAGAAAGAGAGAGAGTAGATCGAGGATATAGGTTCTAGACAATTAAGTTCTGCGAACAAAGGCAGATGGTATCGGACGTCAACCCGTCCGTCCTAAAAAGAAAAACGTTAGGAAACTTAGAATTAGATAGAAACTGTGTTACTACGACCTATCGTGGAATAGAATGACTTGGTTTAAAGAAAATGACAAGGTACCGTGTAATTCGTTAATGGAATATTTATAGTATCCTTCGATCACCGATCATTACGTTTAACGTCATTATTATTATTATTATTATTATTATTATTATTATTATTATTATTGTTATTATTATTATTATTATTATTATTAATGCGACTCGTTTTGTCCCATTGATTATAGATTTGATTTTCTTTGATTTTCATCTTTAGATTTAATCACGAATGAAGGAAGAAATGAAGAAGTAACGTCGACTCACCGGAAGAGGGCCTGTCGGAATATCTAGTGCAATAAACCCAAGCGGGCCAAAGGCTTTGACCATTGGTACCATTTTGTGGAAGGTTATTTATATTGGTGGCGTTGCTGGTCGTGTTTTCGCCGCTCACCGATTCCCCGCTTCCTATAGTAGAAGACGCTGAGCTCAGGGACGGCGTGCTACCTGTGACAGAGCTACCTGTCACGGAACTTCTATTACTCGCAAGACTCTCGACGCTTCCGCTTCTGCTCAATCCGCAATGCGACGGGAAATTGTCTCTCTCACGATTCACAATCGAATTCGGTGATTGTGGTGATAGCCTATTGTTATTACTATTCACCGAGGATCCCAAACTGAGATCTCTTGGAAGCGGAAGTGGACTGTGATGTCTCGGTAATGGCAAACCATTTTGTTTCGTACCCTTCGTACTGAGTATCGCTTCTCTTCCAAAATCTGGCCGTAAAATATTAACGACGCTAAATCTCAATGGCGTATCTGTGTCCTCCTGACCAGGATGATGATGATGATGATGACGATGATGATGATGATGATGATGATGATGAAGGTGATCTTCCTGACGAGGCTGTCCCACGTGATCGGGCGATCTAACCCTATGATGATGATGATGATGATGAAGAAGATGATGATGATGATGAGGAGGAGGAGAACCAATCCCCAATCGGAGACTGTACGCCGGATCCATGGTAACGAGAGCAACGCTCATCTTTTCAACGCAATAGTACCAATGCAATTTTCCAACTTCTCTTATAAATCACCGAATTCAATTATCTCAAATACTTTTTCTCCTCTTTCACTTACACCGTAGAATCTATGTCAATGAAGATCTTCAACTTTTCGTATCCATAAGAATGTCTCCTCGTGGTTTATCTCTCTTCGAAACGTCAAGCTAGTTTCACTCCGCGGACACTGGTGTAACACTCTTCTTGTCACTGTCCGTCCTCCTGAGTTCACTCTCTCTCTCTCTCTCTCTCTCTCTCTTTCTCTCTTAATCTTACTATCTCTATCTCTCTCTCTATCTCTATAATTCCTTTTTTCGTTTTCAAAAAACGTCACAGTCTCGTTTGAATGATAGTAATCTTCGAGAGATTATCTCGTATCATCGTATAAATTATTCGAAACAATTTAACTAGTAGTGTTACTCTCATTACTTATTTTAATCTTCCAAATATTCATACTATCTCTTCTCTCTCTCTCTCTCTCTCTCTCTCTCTCTTTCTGTCTTTATATATATCTCTCTCTCTCTCTCTCTCTGTCTTTCTCTCTTTCTTTCCGTTTCCCTCCCACTCTTTCTCTCTCTCTCTCTCTCTCTCTCTTTCTCTCTCTCTCTCGTTCCAAATCAAACCTGGATCGAGTCCAAAGGAAAGAGAACGCGACTCTTAGATGGAAGCTTTTCCCGAGGTTTCCGAGTACTCTTAGCGAGTGCTGTGACGGGTCTGACTGGCTGTCCATCCGTCGCTCAGTGATGTCTAAACTAGGGGACTCTGAGTCCCTACTTACCGCGTCCCTTTCTCTCCCCCCAACACCCCTGTTCACTCCTCCTACGCGAGAGCTCCGAGTGCAGTGCACTAGACACCCTCGATTGTATCTCTATTAACTCTCTGCTCGTAAACTCCGCCCACTAGCGAGCGGATCACCCTACCACGAGGTCTCTTTCGTCTTTCCCCCACCATTACTACCAATGGCACGGGTAGTAGGGGACACGTCCGGAAAATCACCCTAACCCATATACCCTCTTTTTCTATCTATCTATCTATCTATCCGTCTATCTATCTGTCTATCTCTTTCTCTCTCTCTCTCTCTCTCTCTCTCTCTCTCTCTCTCTCTCTTTCTCTTTTAAACTTGTGTTATAAATCTTTCGATAGGAACGAGACGATCGACGTCGATTAAAATATTCTTCTTCGCATGGAACGAATCGATAGTATTCGCCTTGATAGCCGTGATAGATCGATAGCGATCATGTCTCTTCTTTTCTTCCAAGTGATTACATATATATATATATATATATATATATATATATATGTGTGTGTGTGTGTGTGTGTGTACGTATATAACAGTCTATTTCATGCATAAGAACTTATGTGAAAGATATTAGAGTCGTTGTTAGGATAAAAAAAAAAGAAGTTAATTGGTTCGTCTATATTTTTAACACATTTTGTTTATTTTTCTTTTTCTTTATTTTAGTTCTTCGTCTTCTTTCTCCTCCTCTTCCTTTTTATTCTTTTTATTTGATTAATTTCGAGCCCTCCTCCGCCGTAGTTTTTTGAATTAATTAGAGTAAGAAAGAACGAGAGATAGAGAGACAGAGAAAAAGAGAGAGAGAGAGTGAAAGAGAGAGAGAGAGAGAGAGATACAGACAGACAGAGATAGATAGATAGAGAGAGAACGTTAGGAAGAAACGTGGAATATTCTGCGCCAATGCGACGAGAAAATCCAATTCTCCCCCTCCAAAAGAGTTTAACTATCCCCACTATAAAGCACGGTTAAAGTCTCGCCCACATTCTTGCCCCTCCCCGTCATAGCCACGCCTACAAGTTACCCCTACCACATTTAACACGACCACTACTCCATATTTTTGTTCCTCCCCACTGTGACGGCGTTGTCTGACCAGATCCAGCCGGCTAATTCATTTCTTCAAGTCCGCCGGCTTCTCCTTTCTTCCTTCTTCGATTTTCTCTTCGTCTCCTTTCTCTCTCTCTCTCTCTCTCTCTCTCTCTCTCTCTCTCTCTCTCATTCACTCTCCATCTCTTTCTTCCTTCCCCCTCTACTTTTCTCGTTCCTCGTGGATACAATCGTCCAAGGTGAACGTCGAGAATCGCATCCTAAGAAAATTTGCACGAACACCGTCGGATATATTCCCTTCCTCTCTCTCTCTCTCTCTCTCACTCTCTCTGCACCCTTTTAAGGATCACTTTGAGAAAACGTTTTAAGAAACGAATATATTATCCAACAAAGTTATCGATATCCTTGTCTACTCCTAAACGATCACTCTCTATCTCTCTTTCTCTTTCTCTCTCTCTCTCTCTCTCTCTCTCTCTCTCTCTCTCTTCCTATCTGTCTCTCTAATCGATTTCGATTACAACTCGTGTAACTCAATTTAGAAATTTGTTGGTATCCACTTATAACTACGTACACTATCTAAAAATCAATATGACTCGAATAAATGTACGAATAAATATACGATCATAAAATTTTCACGATCAACGTTTCGCCTAAGAATTTTCTCTTTTGTAATATACGATCACGTATATTAAACATTTAACATATAAACGGGTTGGCAAAAGGATTATTTTTTGTCACAATATTTATATATACCTAAGTATAAAACGCTTAAACGTTAGATACCTTTACCTACTTAAAATTATTTAACGAGAAAGCAAATAATTTTCATAGTTTTTTTATTAGTAACACGCGATGAGATATAAATGATATCTGATAATGTAAAGTCGTCGTAATGTTACAATTATTATGCCGTTACGCCTGTAATTTCGGTGAAAATGATAAAAAAAAAAAAAAAAAAAAAAAAAAAAAAAGGAAAAAGGATCATCATCAACGTCGATCGTCGATTTAAATTGAGAAATAAATTTTGCAATTTTTCTAACAACCCAGATAACTTTATTACGTAAGATAATTGACGAAAATTTGATTGCCTAAAGTGGTGAGTTTAAAAAAAAAGAAAACAAAGAAATAAAGATAGAAAAATATTTACTCGAAGATTATAACAATAATAATAATAATAATAATAATAATAATAATAATAATAATCGATGGGACAATAGGAAAAAAAATAAAAGGAAAGAAAGAAAAAGAGAAAAGGAAGATTGAACGTGTATCTTTGTAAACAAATAAATAGGCAGAAAGTAAGAAAAGTTGAGGCATTATTTAAATGAGAAATTGACGTTTTCTTAAGCGATTGCCCGTAACGAAGGCACTTAAATCAAATCGTGAGAGATCCATGAGGTGATAGGTGGGATGGCGAGGGTGAGCTGCAAGAGGGGAGGGTAGGGATGAGGGGGAAGTGCGTGCGCGCGCGCGCACGGACGCGATTCCTCGAGCAATTCCCTCGTGGCAGCTCGTAAAAGGCGATTTGTCTTTGCCCCATCCCATTAACGCGCGTTAAACGTTTTATCTAATTATATCGGATCAGATCGTAACAGGAGATTGTATACGTATGTATATACACGAGCACTACGTGGTAATTATCTTGAAAGAGTTCGAACTATCTCCACAAGAGAGAAAGAGAGAGAGATATATATATATATATATACATAGAGAAAGAGAAAAAGAGAGAGATAGACAGTTAGTCTTTCTTGCGTGGAATTTAAATCGACAAAGAAGAGAAGCGAGAAATTAAACGATTTTAAGGCCACAGGGACGACATTCAGGTTAAGATCGTGAGCCCATTTCGTTTCTATAAACGTTAACGAGCGTGCAGTCAATATCGTATAAGTATATGTGTGTAAGAGAGAGAGAGAGAGAGAGAGAGAGAGAAAAGAGATAAAAAAAAAAAGGAAAGAAAATAAAGAAAGTCGCATTTAAGTTTTAATAGCATTTTACAGAGACGACGTTTCAAGGTAAAAATATACGAAGAGCTTTTTAACTCCCACCGAAATTTCTTCTCTTATTTATCTGACAAATTTAAAAAATAGTATATATATATATATATATATATATATATATATTTATATTTATATTTATATGCATGGAAATAATATTATAGGTAAAGTAGTAGTATAATATTTTTTTAAACCGAGAAATTCTTTTTTACCTCATAATACGATTTATGGAAGTTTTATTGCATAATAAATAATAACGATTCAGCGTCGAGTCTCGAACTTGGCCTACCGTAAACTAAGCGAATTATCGGAGTCTGTTTTAAGAGCCGTGGTGTTACGAGCGCTAAGAAAAAGAACGAAGAGAAAGAGAAAGAGAGAGAGAGAGAGAGAGAGAGATGCTCAGTTTTATTAATGACCACGGTATCTACCTTTACCTAAGAGATTGTACCAGCTTTAACGTGTATCTCTAGTTACTTATACCGAGCACAAAGCGATCGTTAGAACCAATGCCGGCGCGAATTCATGTTAAAAACAATAATAGAGATAGCCGCTATAAATAAGAGTAATGTATCTATCTATCAATATATCGTGAAACGCCACGACCATGTTCGGTTGCCACTATCCAATTGGAACGTTAGTCATTCTAAACGGGACGGTAAGGGGGATAGGAGGGAAAGAAAGAGGGAAGGGAAGAGATATAGGTATTATCTCTTTCGCACAATAAGCATTCATATATCTATTTACGTATATATATATATATATATATGTGTGTATACGTAATCCCATTTAAAATGGGATTAGAAAATAAAAAAGGGATTTTACGAGAAACTCATTTTCATTTCGTCGAATAAGCATCTGTCGTGTTTATATCGTGTTCGGCTAGTTAAGAAAAGAAATAAATAAAAAGAAAAAAAAAAGAAATAATAAAAGAACATTTCGCGAAATCGTACAGCATATAATATATATAACAACAAATTTTGATAGTAAAAGTAAAGAAGACGGAGAGATGAAAGAGAGAGAGAGAGAGAGAGTGAGAGAGAGGGAGAGAGTGAAAAAGAATGAGAAAATGAAAAAAAAAAGGAGAAGATTGGTAAGGCAAAAAGTATTTATCGAATGAAGTCGTCCATCTTAAATGTCAAGAATCAATCAGTGCTCTTTCTCTCTCTCTCTCTCTCTCTATATATATATATATATATATATATCGTGGTTCATCTTTCTCCTTTTGTCAAGTTACACAACCCGTAGAAAGCTCATGTCATAAACAACTTCGACGGCAGTCGAAAGTTCTACTTGATAGAAATAACCAAGAGATTCGTTAGAGTGGACATCGAATATCAGTGAACCGGTAGAGTTGAGAGAAACGTAGGCAGCACATTGAAAAAGATAAAAAGGACGTTTGTGGGAAGAGAAGATAAGTCGTCGATAAGTCTTTAGCTCCTACGTGGATCGATTACTTTTTTTCTGTCTTGTCAAAAGGAGGAGAGGGAGTAGGGGAAAGAAAGAGAGAAGGAAAGAGAAAAAGAGAGAGAGAGAGAGAGAGAGAGAGAGAGAGAGGACCGATCATTATTCCCCGAACGCGATTTGTAAACGGGTTCTATTTATGGCACTGCAAACTCTATAATCAGCCGGGCACAGGGCCGACGACTTATTTAGAATAATTAATACGAGGCCGAGCTTATGAACCGGTCACCGACCAATCACATGTTTCGTTACCCTACCACAATACCATGTCTGAGGGGAAACAGTAGGCGTGACTTAATATTAACCACGCCCATCGCCGCCTCTCTCGACTCGCATGCAACTTTGCGTGCATCTATCTTTTCCTCTCTTCCCTTCTTTTTATCCTTCCCCATCCCTTCCCATCCCATCCCTTCCCAATCCTTCCCATCCCTTCCTTTCTATTCCCTTCTTATTCCCTTCCCGTTCCCTTTTCTTCCTTTCAACGTCGTGCCTACATCGTTCTCGTTCGTCTCTCAGACTCTCAGACTCACTTTTTCCAGGGCAAAGACCAATGTTCTACTGAACGACGCGGAACCAAAGCAAAGAGATGGGATGCGAACGATGAACGAATTCTTCGCACTTCAGATAAAACTAACTCGTTTGGAAAGTGAAGGAAATCATTTTTTATTAAGATCTTTTCTAACTTATACATACACACAGAGAGAGAGAGAGAGAGAGAGAGAGAGAGAGACACACACAAATAGAGAGAAAAAGAGGAAAAGCGACGTACAGAGAAATACGTCGAATTAATGTATTACATCGATTTTAACGTATACCATGAACCATTGGATGATCTAATTTATTGATAAATATATTCGATAATTTTATATATTAATCGAGATAATTCATTTGAAAGAAACGAAAGGTGACTTGATATTTTACCTTTGATATATCATATTTAGTTCATGATCAAAGAGAGAAGGAACAATGGAAATTAATAGGATAAGAATGAAGGGTGTCCGACGGGAAGAGAGACTGTCGAAAGCCCAAAATTGAGAAGGTCTTTTATGACACACCCTCAATACAAATGGATATACGTACAACGATGATATTCCCCCTAATCCAGTTTATAAACACTATCTGACCACACCCACTCTCCCAAGAATATACTACAAGGGTGCTCACTCGTTCAACCCTCGATAACACCCAACATCGTAGGGAATGTTTTCAACAATCCCTATATTTTGTGGTACTACGATACTCTCCTATACGTTTTCTTACTCCATTCGTGTTTCTCCCTTTCTCTCCCTCTCTCTCCCTCTCTCTCTCTCTCTCTCTCTCTCTCTCTATCTCTATCTCTATCTCTTTCTATTCGTGGAGAAGAGTACGGAGTTGGTAGGTAGGTATATTTATACGTCGTCGCGAGGGCGAGCTGAGATAATGTACACCCGGTACATGCGAAGATAATCGCACCCCAGGGAACTTCGGGCGTGCTCGCTTATGAACCGTTCTAACACGATGGGGAACCGCAAAGCGTTCCGCGTGTACTGATTTATCGGTACTGGGGTGATAAACGAGGCGAGTTCATCACGTGAGACGCGCGGAAACTCTTTACACATTTTAGCCGCCTTTTAGCTGTGAAAATTTCCAAAGGAATTCTTCCGTCATTTATATATCTTCGACTATATCACATGTTAACAATTACAAACGATCAGAAAATATCTATTACCCGAACTTGTTTGATTTTCTTTCTTTTCTTTTTTCTTTTTTTCTTCTTCTTCTTCTTCTTCTTCTTCTTCTTCTTCTTCCTTTCTTTTCCTCGTTAAACAGACTTTGGAAATAATATTAAATATGTAAATATTGTAAAAAGTTTTGATGGTAACGATCGAATTCTATATCGTTATATGTATGTAATAAATTTGAAGAAAGAAAAAGTAAAAAGAGAAAAAAAAAAAAAAAAAAAAAGAAAAAAAAGGGGGGAAAAAAAGAAAAGAAAAGAAAAAAGAAAAAAGAATCGAACGAGTTAACACAGACATCTTTGAAAATTTTTTCATTCGATCGATAAATATACGATATACATTGGTATCATCTTCTTTACAGATACGTTTTACGGGTATACGTACGTGTTTCTGTTTGTGTATATCTGTTTTGGTTAGCACGGGGATGCTCGTTACGTTCTTGAGTGCGGTGATATCCGCATTCATTAGAATATAAGACGAGGTCCATAGGGAGAACGGAAAGGTTTGTCCACGTGGGCAACGCGCCATATTCGGATTTGAACGAAGGTGGTGGATCACGCGGAACACGCACCACCGTCCGTCCCTTCCTATCCCGAACTACCAGCCGTGCGGTGCGGATTTACATGTATGCTAAAATGACCGGGCGTTCTCCGATTTAAGACCAGTTCGCGTTACAATACCTTAAGCGGTATCGTACAATCAAACACGGCCTTACGTTTATCCCCACTCTTTGGTCAAAGAGAATGAAAGAAAGAAAGAAAGAAAAAGAAGAAATAAATAAAGAAATAAAGAAATAAAGGTAGGAGGAGGAGGAGGAGGATGAAAGAATGAGAGTCGCGAGCACACGCGAGAAATATCATATTTTCTAGTCGATCGTAAATTCGAATACACCGCACCACACACACATACACAGAGAGAGAGAGAGAGAGAGAGAGAGAGATATCTTACGTATTTTGCATAACTCGACGAGTAATTTATTCCCGAGCGATAAATATAGCTATTTCTTGGCGCATCTTTATTCGCACGATTTGTCTTCGGGAATACAGTCATTAGACGATTAGAAGACGATGGAATCCCGTCGATCCTGTTCGATCGACGGATCGTTATAATATTTCTCTCATCGAGATGATAGAGAAATAAAAAAAAAATATATATATATATATATATATGTATAGATATAGATATATCTGTCTTACGAGAACGATCGGTTTCTTTTCGAAATAATTTTTTTTCCTTTTCCTTTTTGTTTTTTTTTCGTGTTTCCTTTCTCTTACAATTCAATTACTATCTCCTTACGACTCTTTCTCTTGTTATTGTTATAAATTTTTTTTCTTTTTTTTTTTTTTCGTTTAAAAAAAAATCGATGAAAAGAGATCTACATCATCTATCACGATAGAATTGACATTCGCGATTGAAGATCATTTTAAGGACGAAAAATGACTTGGCTTGGTATGGTCCGAGGTCGTCTCTCCTTTACCGTGACGAAATCGTAGGGCTTCGTTTAACAGGTACCTTCTTCTATCCTATCCCACTTCCTCCCCTTCTCGACCTTTTCCCCGATAATAATAATAATCCAGACGGAACGAATCATGTTTTCGAAACATGGATATCTATACATTTTTCACGATTGTCGATGATTCTACAATAAGGAAAGGGAAAATTCGCCGACACCCAACACCTGCGTATCCTTGTTAACGATCATTGAAACGAATTTCTTTTCCTCTAACACGATCCCTACCACAAAATTCAAAAATTCATTTAATATTTTAACTTGGCAAGGTTTTCCTTTAATCTCCCACTTTTTTCTCCTTTTCCTCTTTTCTTTTTTTTTTTCTCTTCGTTCTGGATTTCTAATGGAAAATTATAGTGGATGAAAAAAGAGTGCAAGAAAGAGAGAAAAAAAGGAAGAGAGAGAGAGAGAGAGAGAGAGAGAGAGAGAGAGAAAGATCTCATAAAAATTTCACTTATCCTTATTATCGTTTCAATCGAGCATAAGAAAATTTTGAATTATTTTCAATATACGCAGAATTAAATCTACGATTTAATTTCGTTTGTAAATTTCTTTTGTTCTCTTTCCCCTTACTCTCTTATTTTTTTCCTTCTTTTCCCTCTTTTTTTTTTTTCTTTTTCTTTCCTTTTTCTTTTTGTCTCGTCGTTTTCTCCTTCGAGAAAAAAAAAAGAAAAGAAGAACAGTTCACAGTATGTACTCGATTAGATATTCGACAAGGGCACCTTTTTAACGGGCACGATTCGAGATCGTTAAAGCGTCGACGTGGTCCATTCAAAGACCAAGGATGTTTTCGATTCTTTGGCGTCGATCCGCAAGGGAATTCGTCGTTCCCGTTTCTTCTGAGTTTGAGCGACACGCGTATAAAGCCGATCGCTGTTACAGCATTGTTCACTGCGGTAAGGGTTCCTACGGGCTCTACAAGCAGAGCCAACTGGATATCGTGTTAGAAGGAGAAGGGTTTGTTTATACTGTCGCCTTACGGGAGGGGAAGGGGAGAAGGGGTGTCTCTCTCTCTCCCTCTTTCTCATTGTTCGGTGTGACCAATTGTTTGCTACTCGTCAAGGTTCCTTCAAGATCCTAACAGACTACTTTCCTTTTTTCCATGAAATTCTAAGAACAATTATAGATCTATTTATAATTCTATAAAATGATATTATTTTTATTATTTTAATTTATATATAATATCCTTATAGATCTTATAGTACAAATTGTCGACAATTTATTCGTACATTGTCAAGGATTGTTCGTTCGTTTAAAATTTATACGACTAGTGAACGTCATTGTAAATGAACGAAGGTAATTTTATTATATAGACGTAACCTTGACTTCTTTAAGGAATAATATTGTTCATTTTTATAAAACGTCAAACTAAATAAATGTCTCAGCATGATGAATTCGTATGTTTCTCTTTCAACGATAATACCCAATGATAATCACTATCTATTGAATTTTAATCTTATTTTCTTTCTTGGTTGAAACGACACTTTTCCTCAAATATTATAAAGATAGTCGTCCAATGGTTTTAGTTTCAGGTAGCTATTAACAGGTATACAAGAAGTCTTCTTCTTTGCCTCGTCGTTTGGATGCAAGACGCAGGGGTCCGTTATCCTACCGAGATAATCTGATTTCCCGTGACTGAGATGTCAAAACTGTGTCGTCCTTGACAGCTCGAGGCACCGAAGTTAAGCGAGACTTCTTGTTCAATGTATTTCAAGGAAAAAAAATGACTAGGAGATTTTAATAGAGAAAGGACAAGAAAAAAAAAAAAAGAAAAAGAAAAAATGACTTTCTCTTCTTTTCCAAAATGATCGTAGGAAAGATCGAAAGGTGATAGAAAATGTATTTGTAAGTAAAAATTCGCAGTAATTTGCATTTGTTAGGTATTATCATGTACGACGAGTTTTGTTTTGTTTTGTTTTTTTTTTAAGCTAAAAAAATTAAATAAATAAATAACGGAAGCATATTTTTATATTCTCTCTCTTTTTTTTTCTCTTTTCTTTTCCCCCTTCAAAAATGACAATAGAAAAATTGAAAAAAAGAAAAGAAGTCTGTTTCTTCTTCTTCTTCTTCTTTTTTTTTTGTATACTTTTTTACGTCAAAAAAAGAAAAAAAAAAGAAAAAAAACTATTAAGGGAACGACTAAAACTATTAAAGGAAAAAACATTCGTATATATCGTAGAATTCTATCTGCGATTTTCATTCTTAATCCCTTCTTCGCAAATACGACCCTTGGCTGCTTATTCTCGCATAGAGAGATGATCCGGCTTAAAAAGTCATAAGTCGTGTTTACATTTAACACCAAGCGTACTATGGAAAGACGATCATTATAATAGGTTGGAATTACAGAAAAAGCTTTACCTTTACTATTTTCATCTTTTCGTCTACTCTAACTCTCTCGTCTCTGCGTAGAATTCACTTCGTAGAATTCCATTCTAATCTCTTTCCTTCACTCCCTCTCTCTCTCTCTCTTTCTCGCACCTTTCTATCTTCTTTTTCTCTTTAACGAAACGTATCTCTTTTAAAAGGAATACAATGACTTAAGAACGAAACGCAACAGATCTATATTTGCTATTAAAAATACAATATGACAAAACGATATTATACCCTGAAGCGATTTTTAACGACGCTCAAGAAGCGATTAAACGTCAAACGAACAACATTTTCACCTGTCGACGTAAAAAATGATATCTTACGAATTGAACGTCCATAACGGTGTGTGGAAGGAAACGTTTAAATTGTTTTTCAAAAAAAAATCTTTACTTTCGAAATATCAACAAGGTGACGACGTGGTGTTCCATTCGTTTGTTTAAGTGTTCTTTAAAAGAAAAAAAAAGGGAAAAAAAACAAAAGGAATGAAGAAGAAGAGAAAGGAATAAAAAAAATAATTAACGAACGTAAATGAAAAAATAAAAAAAGTAAAAGAAAAGAAAAAAGTCATTTGTACAACACGGTATACATATATATATATATATGTGTGTGTGTGTGTGTGTATGTGTATGTATGTATGTATTTATGTATATAGCCCTTAAGACTATTCTTCCTATCCTAACCATTATTCCTTTTCCATTTCTGATTTAACTTTGAGAAATAATAAAGATAGTTAAAAATTACATGGTTCGGCTTAGGATCATTCTATAGGATGGACATCTCTCTATATTTTATGATCGCTCCTCTCTCCTCCATTACGTTAACACGATGCTCGCGAGTATGTAAAAAGTTGATGGTCCAAAGGTTAAAAGGAATATGCGAGGACCCACAAGACGGTGCCACAGGTGACGGCATTAAACGTTTAAGGGAGATCACAAGCCACTCAAAGAGAGAAAGAAATAAATAGAAAGAGAGAGAGAAAGAGAGAGACAGAGAGACAGAGAGAGAGAGAGAAAGAGAGAGAGAACATTCCGTATAACGCCATGTATGACGCAGATTATCATGCGCGTTAATACAGGCGTGACGCTCGAAATGAGCCTTCGAGAGAAGGCATCGTCTCTCTTTTTCTTCCTTTCCCTCTCCCTAACCCCCATTCCCCCGTCACCCTCTCCTTTTATCCCCTACCCCTTTCGTATATATCCCAAGTGGATATCAAATTTCTCTTCTCCCGTGGGATTTTTATTGCGCCACGCTAACGTAGAGTTGAATCGAGATGAACGGACACCGAACTACATTCTGGAATTTGTTGGCTCGTCACATTTGTTTTTTCTTTCTTTTTTTTTTTTTTTTTCTTTTCTTTTCTTTTCTTTTCCTCTTATTCTTTTTCTTCTCGACATGATGATCGTCCGGCAAAATGAAAAGGAGATAAAAATGGAATTAAAAAGAAAATTAAAAAGAAAAGAAAAAAAGAAAAAAAGAAGGAAGAAATTCGAACGAACGATACGAAAGAAAATTATGAAACATTTTATAATCGGCTATCATTTAATAGTTCGAAAATTTTGACGAAAGAAGAGAAGAGAAGAAAGGAATAAACCGAATTTTCAAAAATCGTAAAAGGTAATAGGGTGACGGGCTAGAGGAGGGGGAAGTTTAGGGAAGAAGAACTAAAGGATTGTAATGATCGAATTCAAAAGTTTCTAGATGATTTAACGAAACAAATAAATAAATAAATGAAAAAATCATTCGATCATACCATATCAAGAGGGAGATTTTCTTTATCCTTAATCCAATTCTTTTCTTTTTTTTTATTGTTTTTTTTTTTTTATCTCTCAATTTTCTATCGGATCTAGTTAAACTATAAGCTCTCTATAGAGATAGGAATTTTCTTGAGCCCATCCTAGCCATCGTATTCCTCTTGTTTTTCTTTTTTTTTCCTTTTTTTCTTTTTTATCTCTTTACTCGTTTTCTTTTTTCCTCTTTCCTTTTCTTTTGCTCCTTTATTTCTTCTTCTTTTTCTCTAATGTTTTTTTTTCTTCTTCTCTTTTTTTCTTTAAAGCAAGTCAAACAAGCAAGGATGGAAGGCTTATCGGATCGAGCAATGCACCCGATCGATCGTCTATAAATATGTATAGGTATACCTTACACGTACGCGTTCACCTTTCATCGAGCGATCTCGAATGGGCCTGAAATGGGTCAAAGGTGCGTACATCGTGAGAAGAGAAACTAGGAAGATCGTTATCGATGGAAATAGAAGTGATGAAAATTGAAAAGAGAACAAATGAGTTCGAGCACATTTTTTTACGTCGACGAATAGGTGTCGTTAACGAGGTTCTATCGTTTCCATCCTTCGATTTCATCGTTCCTACGTTCTATCTTTCCTTCGTTCGTTCGTTCGTTCAGTTTCGAAATTTCCAAGAATAAGTTACTCGGTAGCTCTTGCAGATTACCTAGTTCCAAATGCAAAGCCACGAACACGGACCTGGTTATTACGGTCTCCTCGAACACTTTCGTGATTTCATCTGTGCGCGAGACTCGGCTAAATTGCCTTCGAGAGATCGCTCTTAAATTCGCCGGAACGAACTGAAACGAGGACTTTTCCTTCTCTCTCTCTCTCTCTCTCTCTCTCTCTCTCTCTCTCTTTCTCTCTTTTTTGTCTTTCTCTTTCTTTTTCTTTCTCTTTTTCTCTCAATCTCTCTCTCTCTCTCTCTCTCTCTCTCTCTCTCTCTCTGCGTCTATCTATCCGTCTCATTCTATCTGTTTATCTCTTTCTGCCTGTCTGTTCGTCTCTCTTTCTATTACCAATTCTTTTAGTATCACGCCATCGAAATTCATAAGAAAATTGTTTCAATAACCTTGTCGCGTGTCGATGAGTCAGAGCCATAAGCTTTTGAGTTGACTTAAAATGGTTTCTCCTTTCTCCAATAATTCATGCCCCTCTTTCATATTTCATTATTTCAACCTTAATGTAATAGTTAAGCATATAATTTGGAAAGTACGTTTAGTCATGCGATATCGAGTCCGCAAGTATTAGTAATAGCTTTTGGTGTATACGAACGATCTAGTAACGAAGACGGGAACGTTGGGGGTGAACGAAAGAAAAAAGGAAGAAAAAGTAGAAGAAGAAAATGAAAGGCCGACAAAAAAAATATTGAAAAAAAGAAAAACAAAATAAAATAAAATAAAATAAAATAAAATGAAATAATAAAGTAAAAAAAAAGAACAAACTTTTGTCAAGATTTATAAGCATAGAATAAGAGAAAAAGAAATATTTGAAGGAAGAAGATTACAAATGTTATTTACTCGAGATAAAGGGCATGTATTACGCGGAATTTCGTTCTAAGTAAATATATCGATAAAAATTGAAAGTGTTTTGGGGTGTCCGTGGATTGAGAACCACTCGTCGACGTGTGTGGTCCGCTCTGGCGGCGAGGTGCCGACACTCGACGTTCCCCCTCTTCGTCCTCGTCGTCGTCGTCGTCTTCTTCTTCTTCTTCTTCTTCTTCTTCTTCTTCTTCTTCTTCTTCTTCTCCTACTTCTTCTTTCTCTTCTCCTCTTCCTCCACCTCCACCTCTTCCACCTCTTCCTACTCTTCTTCTTCTTCTTCTTCCTCCTTTCATTTTTTCTTGTTTTCTCTCCTCTGCCCTTCATTGTTAGTCTCTCTCTCTCTCTCTCTCTCTCTCTTTTACTCTCTCTCTTGCTCTCTCTCTCTCTTTCCTCTTACAACAGCCTCTTCCATCCTCCGTCTCACGTAGAGAAGACCGTCTCGAACCCTTCTCACCCTCTCACAGCCCTCGCCACCCTTTCGTTCGTTTCTTTTCGTTCCTCCTCGTCTCACGCGCGTCATTATACACCGGCGCTCGGCACGAATCTACTTTAGGAGGCCTCGCCGTGTCCTCCTCCGACTACTCGCGGAGGACACGATGCCCTCTCTGTGGCCCTCTCTCATTGGTTCGGCTTATTACCGGCTCCTCTAATCCTATCCTTCTTCCTCTCGTTAGTCGGCCCTTCCCTTCTTCGTCCTTTTCTCTTTCTCTCTCTCTCTCTCTCTCTCGCTCTCTCATTCTCTCTCTCTCTCTTTCTCTCTCGTTTGCGAGCTCAGGTGCTTCGTGTCGTATCTCGACGCTCGAACGATCGGCTTCTGGATTGCTCTCCGAGTCGGCCTTTAGCCTCAGGAACTTAGAAACTAACTTATGCACATATACTATATAACTATAGCTATATAGTGTATATATATATATATATATATATATGCACACCCTATTCTCTCTACCTTTATCTCCCTCTCTCTCACTCTCTCTCTCTCTCTCTCTCACTCTCATTCTTATGTTCGAGAATATCCTTCGTCCTTTCTTGAATATTAAAACGATATTAATAATGTGCCAAAATAGCGTTAAAGGGAAAAGAAAATAAAAGAAGATGATTCGATCACGATAAAAGGATTTAAAATTTATATAAATTTTCCATGTAAAAGATATGATGTTAGATCGAAAAGATTAGATAAACGAATAATTAATTAACTGACAAAGAAAAGGTCAAACCTTTAGATAGATGGATATCATCGATTTGAATAGGCACGATCGAGGAATCTCATTGAATCTAAAACTCGAACATTTAAATCCGTTCAGATAAATGATTAGGGAGTTGAACCTAAGCTCCCTGTTAGCTTGGATCCATATCTTCTCGATTCCTTTTCCTTCCTCTTTTGTCGCTCGGCGTTCTTTGTCGAGGCTGTCCGTAGAGTCTCCATCGTTACGTCACGCCGCCACGACGGGCCCCCTCTAACAAGGTGCAGTTTTTGCGGACTCGCGCAACATAATTGGCCTCTCATTTGCATAGATTCGCGAGGCTAGCCTCTCTCAAATCGTGGAAGGGCTCGCATGCGCTATAAGCCTCTGTTCCCTTCTGAAAGAACTCTGCTAGCTAGAGGACTCTGCTGCTCCTTCGTAACAGCAAAAGCAACAGCAACGGCAACGGCAACGGCAGCACCAACGGCAACTAAGGTTAGTAGTAGCAGTAGCAGCTGGTCTCATTAAAAGCCAGCTAACGTAAGCGTTTCCTTCGCTTCTAACTTCTACCCACTCTTCTTCTTGTTTCTCACCCATCCTCATTTCAAATGCTTCTCTCTCTCTCTCTCTCTCTCTCTCTCTCTCTCTCTCTCTCTCTCTCTCTCTCTCGATACTCTCCTCTTGGATTTTAGCAGCGCACGCTTGTACGCGTTGTTCTTCCTTACCTATAGAGACGAAATTTATGCTCGTGACTGGATCTTTCCAGATCCAAAGACACTAAAAATCGAAGAAATAAAGGCAACTATTTGCTAAAACGTTTATACCTAAGCCACCAACGGATGATAATAATTAATCGTATCGTTCGAATTTAGTTTTTTCGTTTATAATTAAAAATTTTTAATCTGGATTCTATCTTTTCAAACTTGTCTCAGCACATCTCATCCTACATGTTACGTTCTTGCGAGCATAAAAGTAATAACTGCAACAGAGGTATTTTTGTTTTTTTTTTCAATCGCACGTGGAAAAAAAGGACCAAAAAAAAAAGAAGAAAAAAAAAGAGAAGAAAGAAAAAAGGAAAAAGGTATTTTTATTCGTTCGTTTAGGTTTAACTAGACATTACTCGTAGAAAAACCAAATCCTATCCGTTAACGCTGTCGAAAAAAGAAAAAAAAAAAAAAAAAGAAAAAAACAAAGAAGAAAAAAGAAAAACGTATTCCTCGCAAAGTCTAGTCGATGTCGAATTTGCATTCCACTACGACGCGTTGACTGCCGTGAACGGAGTTAATATTTTTCGGTGAACGTAGGTAGTACCTACCAACCAATGCTAGGAGCGATGGCGATGAGGGAGAGAAAGAGAGAGCGCAAGAGAGAGAGCGCAAGAGAGAGAGAGAGAGAGATATAGAGAGAGAGGGAGGGTGAGAAAGAGAGGGAGAGAACGGCCGGGCCGAGGAAAAGGGAAAACAAATCACTGCGCGTGTCTGGCATACCAGACCCTTCGTAGGTCGCACCCTTATGTAAAACGCCTAAGTGGCTTCCCTTCTCTGGAGTTGAGCCGATGAAAATATTTGTCGTACAAGAGGTCGACCGTTCAAATTGAATTCGTGTTCGCGCGTACTCTTGTCTGTCACTTTGTTGATCTTGAATTTTGATCCGTGAAAAAAAAAAAAAGAGAAAAAAAAAAGAAAAGAAAAAAAAACCGAAAGAGCGACGATACCTCCTTTTAATTGGATGCGGCTTGGAACGGAACGTACTTTGAACGACGAAAAGAATCGTCGAGTACGATCGGAGAAACAAAAAAAAAAAAAAAAGAAAAGAAAAGAAAAAAGAAAAATAGACATCTTTGTGACGAGGTCTTAAAGAAGAAAAAAAGAAATAACAAGAAGAAGAAAAAAGAAAGGAGATACTCGATCGATCGATTTTTCTCTATCATATTCCTTATTTCTTTTCTCCTTGTCTTTGTCTTCTTCTATCTTCTCTTTTTTGTTCCTTTTCTTTTTTTTTATTCGTCCTCTCACCCGTCCCCCTCCCGTCCACTCCAATCCTTTTTTGGTACGTATGAGCGAAGGAAGTCGAGCGAAACTGAAGTGCTCCGCGGCTCATTATATTCGTAATAAACGCGCGGCAGGCGGCGGCGAGAGCCTCGAAGGAACGGCAATTATCCGGATTGCCATAATGTCAGTGATTAAAAGAACCTAATGAGCTACCATTAGAATAGGCAGTCGAGTTTCTACTTGCCGGCTTCAGTAGCGATCACGGCCATAGAGAGACACGCGCGTAAACCAGAACGAAATGTAGCTGGATATTCTATTACATACATACATACATACATACATACATACATATATACATACGTAGATACATATATAGATACTTACTTACCTAACCGTGTAGACGTTGGTTAGAAATTAGAAGCCATAGTCGTCGCCATTTTACAATCGTCTAAAGATCAAACGAGTCCTTTCGCAAGAGGATATAAAATTCGATTCGATTGAGAGTTCGGTACAAAAGATCGTTAAGTTTTCTATCTTCTCTAAATTTTTTCTTTTCCTTTTTTCATTTTCATTTTTATTTTTATTCTCGTTTTCATTTTTATTTTCTATCTTTCTTCCTTCCTTCCTTCCTTCCTTTCTTTCTTTCTTTCCGACCGAATAGAATCGCAGTCGTAAAAAAGCGAAACGAAAGAATTTATTTCGACGAGAGAGAGAGAGAGAGAGAGAGAGAGAGAGATAGAGAGAGAGGGAGAGAGAGAAAGAGAAAGAGAGAAAGAAATAGTTTGGGTGTATGTGTAAGTCGAACGCCACGAAATGGGATCCATGGTGTTCCTCTCCCGTGAGCCCGCTGACGGCCTGACAAATCAAGCTGAAAATTGAATTCTAGGGGTTGTTCCAACCCCTCTCGCACTTCCTTCCTATCGCTTATCCGCGAAAGAATCGGCCACGAGAGAATACGACGAGACCCTAATACTTTCTATCTTCCGCACTGCTTCCTCATTCTTTCTCTCTCTCTCTCACTCTCTCTCTCTCTCTCTATCTATCTACCTCTTCCTTTAGGATTGTTCTATCGTGGTATTTCTTCCGTCCATTAAATAATAAAAAAAAAAAAAAAAAAAAGAAAAAAAGAATAAAGGAAACCTGGGCCCTTAAATTTCGTTTCATTTTCTTTTCTTTCTTATCGTAACGTTGCAAGTAACGAAAAAGTGCAAGTAACTTTGTTTCAATTTCTCCCTTAAAAAGAATTTGATTAGATGAAAATTTTCAAAGGAACTAAAGAAATTAAAACGAAGAAGAGGAATCGTTACTACTTGCAAATTTATTTCTTTTTTTTTTTTTTTTTGGCTAGATCGTCGAATGTAAAATTTGTAAATTTCTTTTGTTTCTTTTTTTTGTTTGTTTGTTTATTTGTTTATTTATTTATTTATTATAACATGAAAAGATCCAAATAAATATTGTTTTGATCTTTCACGTGGGGGCGGAGGGATGAGGGGGGGATTGAGGGAAACAATATTTTCTGTTAGATCAAAATTTTCGGATAAATAAATGAAACGAATCAATAAGAAATTATTATTTATATTTATTCCTTAGATATATTTATCTATTTATATTCGTAATCCTTTTTTTTCTATTTTCTTATACCCTCTCTATCTCACTTTCTTTTTTCTTTTACTTTTTTCTTTCCTTGCTTCTTCCTTTTTTTTTCCTCCTTTTATAAAAATTCGGCAAGTACAATGATGACGAATGAAAAAAAAAAAAAAAGGAAAAATTTCAATTCTTCGTTGGGGAAAAAAATTGTTTTCTAAATGATCACATCGAAACATTCGAGGAAAGATCAAAGATATTAAATTGAATAATAATAAAAAAGAAAAAGAAAAAAGAAAAAAAAAAAGAAAAAGTAGCTTAATAAATTTATATTTGCCATTAAAATAGGCTAATTGACTATAATCGAAATTAAAAATTGATAATTGTCCTTTCCCTATTGTTGCCTTTTCTTTTAACCTTCAATTTTAAAGATTCTTTCACAAGTTTGGTCGGGATAGGAGGAGGGGAGGAATGGGGTGAAACGGGCAGGACGGTTAATAGGGGATGGGGGATGAGGGGGAAGGGGAGGAGGGCGGCAGGCACCTTGGGCATGTAATTAACTTATTCATTCCGGCGCGTCGGCCCTAATTAAACGTGAACTGTAACACCTCGGTGTGGCCAAGGAAAGAGGGCGAACGAGCGAACGAGCGAACGAACGAACGAGCGAGCGAGCGAACAAGCGAGCAAAAGCATTCATTGCGGTAAAGAAGGAGATCCGATAAGCCAAGGAAGCGTGGTTTAATGAATGGAGAGCAGAGCGCGACTTGCCTTTCGTTCGTACCGAACCAAACGAAAATGTATTCGGCATCGTATCGAGATATCCGATCGCTGAATTCGCCGCGTTCCTTCGTTTCGGATTTCTTTCCTTTTACCGATCTTCTCTCTTCTTTCTTCTTCATTCTTCTTCTTTCTTGTTTTTTCCTTGTTGCTTTCTTTCTTTCTTTCTTTCTTTCATTCTTTCTTCCTCTTCTTCTCGACGTAGCTATCTCGAAAAAACATTGCAATTTCCAATTTATTTATATCGTACTTCTTTGAAAGCTTTTATTTTTTTATTTCTTTTTCTTTT
>NC_060957.1:12059366-12066866 GCF_910589235.1 Vespa crabro
GTGGGTGGATCGAGAGGAACGACGAACCAGATTGTGTGCACGAGGTACATGTCAGACGTACTAACGACTACTCTTTCTTTCCAATCTTCTTCTTCCTTATTTATCTTCTCTTTCTCTTATCTTTCTTCCTTCTTCTTTCTTTCTTCCTCTTCTTCTTCTTCTTCTTCTTCTTCTTCTTCTTCTTTCCCTCACCAAGAATGATGTTTTATTTAGTACTCAATTTCTCAAAAATCTTTAACATTTTTCAATGGACCTCTTCCTTTCTTCATTACTCTCTGAAATATTCTTTTTGTCTTTCCGTTTAATTTTTTTTTTTCTTTTTTTTTTTTTTTTTTTTAATACGAAATCCAAATGGATAAAACGAGTTTGAAAAAGTGTTCGAATCCTTCTTTTTAAAATCCTCGAAATTGTTGTGCACGCTAACGACGATAGCTAATAATTATGTCTAAATTAATAATCCATTTAACTTGCGTGAAAATTTGCTTGATGATAATTGGGCCTACAATTTTTGAACGCTCTAATAGTCAGAGTGCGATAAAATATCTGTGAGAGAGGAAGGGTTGATTGAGTGGAAACAAAAAGAGAAATAAATATAAAAAAAAAAATAGAAATAGAAAAGATAAAAAAAAAAAAAATAAAAAAAAGTAGAAAAAAAGAAAAGGAAAGAAAAGAAATCTTTGAGGAGTATCCCGCTGTGGTTAAGCTAAAAACACTATAGGACCACCCATGTTACTATGGTCGCAAAAAAAAAATACCAATGGAAATGGCAGCCATGACGATTTGTCAGCCGTGAAAAGTCCTCCACACCTGTGTATATATATATATTATATATATAAGCTTATATATGCATATATAAAATGAGAGAGAGAGAGAGAGAGAGAGACAGAGAGAAGACACCGCGTGAGTCGACCGAAAAAAGAAAAGAAAAGAAAAGAAAAGAAAAGAAAGGAAAAGAAAAGAAAAGAAAAGAGAAGAAAAGAAAAGAAAAGAAAAAAAGGAGAAAAAAAGTCGTCTCCAAGTCACCTACCTCTTTGGCTTTCGCACATAGCCATTCATGGAAGAGAAAGACACCCATGTGACGACTATGGCTGGTAGAACGAGCCCAAGGATCATCAACGTGAATTTTAAGGTGAGAGGTTTCGCGCTCCTCGTTAAATCGTTCCTTTCCTTCCTTGGTATCCTTGGATGGCAATTCGACGACTAACATTCGCTGGCACGCGTCAAATTTTTACGGTAGATTTTTCTTTTTCTCTTTTCTCTTCTTTCTTTTTTTTTTCTTTTTTCTTTTTTCTTCTCTCTTCTTTTTCTTTGTTTATTTTCCATTTCATTTTTTTGTCTTCCTTATCCTTTGTTATTTCGTTTCTTTCGTTATCTTTTTTGTAATTATTTTTTTGTCTTTTTTTTTTTTTTCCTTTTGTTACCTTTTCCATCTCCTAAGAATGACGTTATTATTTTAAATCATTAGATCATGGTAAAATGTATTATTATTTGAAATAATTAATTTCTAAAAAAAAAAAATCTTCCGATTTATTCACCGTCATGTATATATTCATATCTTGTATACACGCACATATACGGACAATACGTATCAATTATTTTCTATTAAAAACCAAAAATCAAAAGAAAGAAAAAAAAAAAAAAAGAACAAGAAAAGATAATGAATATATTTATATTCTCCCTTTTAATGATATATTTTCAAGTGAATCGATAGAATGTTTAAACAAACGATCGTGTAACTCTTCCGCGTTCTTCCAATTCTAACCGACTTTGTTGTTACAACTCAGCGAATTACATAATCGTTATTGCATCGAGGTTTGCTGCCGGCACCGTTAACCAGTCGGACAGACCAGCGCAAAACGATTTTATCTTTCGGCCGAACGAACGTGAAAAGAACTTTTTATCCCTTAAGAATTCCGGGACGTCGTCGTAACGCGAGGCATCTCGTGTCGCTTTGCTCTTAACGACACGAAATTGGTATCGTTCGCGTTCCACGTTGGTATACACATCGCGATTAACAAAATTAAAGTTTACCTTTGGCATTCGAGAATCAATAGTTCGAGGAAATCGAAGATTTTCACTTGCCCTTTATTATTAATTATTTTTATTTGAAAATATTTGAAAATAAAAATTATTATTATTATTATTATTATTATTATTATTATTATTATTATTATTATTATTATTATTATTATTATTATTGATATTCCTTGAGGACACGACGAATACTTTTGCCTTTTATCATTAATTATTATTATTAAGAAATATATTCGAGGAAACAAAATTTCATAACAATACAAAAATTACAAAAATATCGTCCCTTTTTTTTTTTTTTTTTTTTTTTTTTTTTTTTTTTTTTTTTTTTTTAATTAATAATAATTAATACAAATATTAATTTACAAAACGTCATTTATCTTTATTATTATACGATGAATTATTATTTGTTTTACGAGTGTATCCGTGTAAAAATTATTTCATAACGAAAATAACGAAAAATTCGAGTACAAAAGAAAAATAAATATAATTTTATTATTATTAATTTTCGAAAGTGACAATCTTCACTTATCTCTTAACGAATTCGATATATTTAAGGGGGAAAAAAGAAAAAAAAAAGAGAAAAAAAGAAAAAAATAAATAAAACAAAGAAAAATAAAACATACATAGTCTTCTACTTCCTTACTGTGATCTTGTGAAAGAGTAAAAGGAAAAAAGAAGAAAAAAGAAAACCTTCGTTATAACTTTCCACACGACGGTCAAGTTCCAAGTGAGCTCTCAAAATGACGGAGAAAGCAGATATACGATGAGAAGAAGTTACGTGTGTGTTTATTAGCCATTCAACTTGTATATGTATGTATATACTTACATACATAAATCAAGATTGAAACTGTAACGTTACAAGCTCTCCTTGCTATTGAATCCACTTAACGAATATCCACATGAACTTCCGGTAAACATCGTCGATATATATATATATATATATATATTATATATACACATATATATATATATATATATATATATATATATGAATGTGTATGTATGTATATATGTATGTGTATATCATGTGAATTCAATGAGTATCCGCTTCTTGAATATTTATAGCAAGCGATCGCGGAGCGTCTTGTGTACGAGATGTCGAGACATGTCCTACACGTCGGAGTTGTCATCTCGATATTCTCAAGATAAATGATGGATCGTCGATCCATCTTCTCTAGTTTTATCTTTTCCGTGGTCTAGAAACGTCCATTAATCTGATCTCGATCAAAAGATAAAAGTTAAAAACGGGAAGAAGAAATTTGCACGAAAAAATATCTACAAACATACATACATACATACATATATATATATATATATATATATATATATATATCTTTCTTTCTCTCTCTCTCTCTTCCTCTCTCATGATAATGATCTCGTGGAGATGACGAAAAAAAGAAAATGAAATTAAAAAGAAGAAAAAAAAAAGAGAAAATTGTAAGAACAAGATTATAACAAAAAAAGAGAGAAAAAAAAAAACAGCAGAAAGAAAAAAGAGAGAAAAAAAAAATAAAAGAAAATAATCATCGAATAAGAAGATCATCGCAATACCCTTATACTTAGGACTACCTGCGTTATGCTACCGGCGTGGCAGCCGGAGGAGACTCGAGCTAATTAATACGCTCGTACATTAACGTCCGAATGAGTAATTATCGCGAGGTGAAGCCAACTCAGACAACGCGTACCGATCTTGTCTTAGATCGGATGGATACCGTACCAAGCTTGCGTCTTTATTAATAACCCGCGACGACGTTGACCGATTCGAAAACCTCCGTGTAATTACCATACGTATTCTAGACGTCTCGATGGATGAAACGCCCGTCTGCATTTCACGTACATACGTAACATCTCAGATATTTCTACTCAACATCCAAGATACGTGTTGTATTACTCGATGAAAATCGTAAAGTATTAACGCTTTATAACGATCTTATAATAAAATATTATCGTAGAACAAATCAAATGTATAATAGTAAAAATTTTTAATAATCCGTTCCAATCGATTAGATATATATATATATCATTATTGTTGTATATTTTCGACGAAACTTTTGAGCAAATTTTTCTTTTCTTTTCTCTTTTTTCTTTCTTTTTTTTTTTTTTTTTTCTTTTTCGAGTAGAAATTTTTAAATGGAAATTATTTTTTCTACGAGAGATATACGATATCTTCGATATTATTGAACGTGACCACCCGAATCTTTTATTTTATTATCCATTTAAAGAAATTTTAATCAGTAAATTTTAACAATTTATTAACTCATTTTCTACGACATAGTGATCTTTGATCTTACGACATTATTGAACGATATTATAGAGAATGGAATGTAACGATCTAATATAATTATTCCTTTATTAGACAAATAAGTTTCGAATGAATATTTTGAAAAATAAGACAAACTTTGCGACGATTTAGAATTTATTGTTTTTCTTTTTTTTTTTTTTTTTCTATTTTTTTTTTTTTGTTGTTTTTTTGTTTTCAATATTATCGAACATAATAATCGAATATTTCGAAAAGCTCGAGAATATTTTCTGTAAGTATATTTTGAACGTATACATGGTTAGGATACAATTAAGTTTACAGTACGTGCTAAACGCCTGTAGAACTATCACTCGCGGGTACCAAGTTCGAGCTTACAACGTGAGAACGAACGTGCCGTTGCGTGTGTCTACATATTACTACACGCGTCCGTTAATACTCATATCCGTTAAAGTGAACGAGTACGCGTATAATACGAACATTACCGCGGTCTAAGCTCTTCTAATCATCGATTAGAGACGGTCTCTCGAAAGGATTAACAACGTTTACTATACGCGTTGGCGAAGATGGTCATTTTCATTGTTCTAGATTAACTTCGTTCTGTAATTTTCTAAGGCACGCAATCCTTTAACCCAACTAATAACACGTGCTTGTGTATTTTAACTCTTTTTTCCTTTTATTATCACAAATCAAAACGATTCAATCATTATAATATCTATATTCTACCAATCCAGCATTCTCTTGCCGATTTATTATATATCTTATTTTAGATTAATCATGTCAGCTAATATGCGATAATACGGAGATATATATATATATATATATCTCGTCGTTTACGTAACATAGAGTTTTTAAAAACAACAGCTGATTAGAAAAGGATGAATAAGCGGAAAAGGTTAAACGGTGGTTGAACGATATAGGGGAGGAGGAAGAGAAAGAGATGGAGGAGGAAACGATTAAGGGACGAAAAGTCTCGAAACGATTACAGGCCGATCGACTATTCCAAATTCAAAGCCACGAAAGCGTGACGAGATTGTATACCGGTAATAATTATTCGGCTCGATGGGAGAGGGTAGATATGTAAGGTAGGTTACGATTTCGGATGAGCTGAGCAAATACTGCGTGGGAGATAACAGGCGCGTCGAGAGCTACTCGCCTAAATTAACCCTCTATTAATCCGACAAGTGGGGGTGCACTGGGCCATCGTAAATTATCACTCGTAGTCGACGAGTAACCCTTGTCGCCGATACACGACATAGCAACGATACATGTATATATATATATATATATAAATATATATAATATTCATTTATGTGTAGGTACGTTTTATATACTATGTACATATATACGCGTTGGTAACCCTCATCGATTTTTACATTTAATACGTTTATTCGATAGACTTTGAAATTATTTAAGAAACCCTACATGATTTTGTTCAACCTTAATAAGATTTCATGACTTCGTGCTTTATTTAATAAATTCGATTGGAATCCCTGCAAGTTCAAATCAAAGTTATCGATGAGAGGATAGAAGAAAAATGTCATTTCGAAGATTCGTTTCGTTTCGTTTCGTTTCGTTCCGTTTCGATCGATGAGATCCCGATGACAGATAAATAATGATCATATCTTAAGCGAATAATAGATGGTTTAATAGCAGGAAGTTACATAGAGTTACTTTCAAAGTTGTTTCATTTATCAATTATTTTTAAAATAATAATAATAATAATAATAATAATAATAATAATAATCATCATCATCATCATCATTATCATCGTCGGTACTATCTGATCGAACGGAACGATCTATTCGATTTGTTATTTTTCGAAATATCTTGGACGTTAATGAAAGATTTTCATATAAAATAATTCGTAGATGGAGTCAAGGAATGGTATAACTATCGTAAGACGATAGAAATTCATGGACAAAGGAGACGCTGATGTTACCTGATGAAGGAGCACCCACCGAGAACCCAACAATAACAAATACGAGAGCGAAGAATTAGAAGAGGAAAAGAGAGAGAGAGAGAGAGAGAGAGAAAGAAAGAGTTAAGAGAAAGAAGTAAAGAAAAGGAAAGCTATATATATATATATGTATACATACACATATATATATATATATATATAAGTATATATATATATACATATATAGGTAGAGTGGCTATCTAATTACAGACATACAAATGAGCACGGCGGGTCGTCGTCGGTCCGACTCGCGCGAGCTGGTAGCGCGAGCAGAACGCATAGCTTCAGGAGTGGTTCTTAAAGAAAAAGATAGAAAGAGAAAGAAAGAGAAAGGGAGAGAAAGAGAGAGAGAGAGAGAGAGAGAGAGAGAGTATGGTGCGATGAGAATAGTGGGGATGAACGCGGCCTGACGGGGCCCTTCTTGTACTACGGGAGGGGGTCGATCCTGGACCACCCAAGTCGAAACTCACTATAGTCTCTTCACCGCAACTACATTGCTCCTTCCTTCCTTCCTTCTTTTGCTGAAGAAGGATGATTCCCCGTTGAGACGGTGGAACGTCGAGCTTGTCAATCCTTCGATATAAAAATCCTTCTGAATCGCTCGAATCTTTCTCTCTCTCTCTCTCTCTCTCTCTCTCTCTCTCTTTCTCTCTCTGTCTGTCTGTCTCTCTCTTTTTCTCTCTTCGATCTATTCATCGATTTTCATTTATCGATTGATTTAATTGATCCTTTACGGATTTTTTCATTTTTTCTTTCATTTTTATTTCGTTCCTTCTTTTTACCTTTTTCTCGTTTTCCTTTTTCCTTTTTTTTTTCTTCTTGTTTTTTCTTTCTTTTTCTTTTTTTCTTACAAATTATTATTCTTCTTTTCAAATTATTACAAATCATTTAGAAATTAATTTTAATGTTTCGTGGAACGGTATAGAAGAAAGAAAACAAAAAAAAAAAAAAAAAGAAAAGAAAAGAAAAACAGAAAAACAAAAGACAAAAATGAAGAAGTTCCAAGGATATCTTATATAGTATATGAGACTTATTTTGCTTACTATTTGAAAATAATTAAATGTCTTGTTTCTTTTTCCTATATTTATCATCTTATTTATTTCTTTTTTTCTCCCCCCTTTTTTGTTTTTTTTCTTTTTGTTGTTTTTTTTTAAACGTAGAGACCAAAAAACGTAAAGAACGAAGAATTGGTACGTTCGATCGAGGGACAAAGAAGAAGAAGAAAGAAGAAGAAGAAAAAAAAAGGAAG
>NC_060957.1:12071866-12081866 GCF_910589235.1 Vespa crabro
TCGTGGGATCCATAGGACGCCATGCGGAGAGGGGCCGTACCTCGTATAATATCGTTTTCTCCTTCCTAAATTAGGAGGAGCACCACCAAGATGGTGTTCGGATTTTAACTTCGTCGAAAAAAATGCCTTCCCTGCTTGCTTGCTTGCTTGCTTGCTTGCTTGCTTACTCGCTCGCTCGCACGTTCGTTCGTTCGTTCGACCAACGAGCGTTTTAATATACATAGATATAAAAAAGACAACAAAATATGTATATATACATATGTGTGTGTGTGTGTGTGTGTGTATGTATATATATATATATATTCGTTGAAGGTATCGTTCGAAATCACCATAAGAATGTTTCGTTCATTAATTTCTAAATATAGATACTATTCTTCGGGTTCTTCACTTATGCTTCCATAGAATCTGTGAAAGCGTGCGAGGGACTTCAATTCTAAAAACTACAATCGATTAATTATATATATAATTATATAAAATATATATATAATATATATATATTACGAATAATTACGAATAATTAATAATAGAACCAAATTTTATTCGAACAATCGACGATTGTGTCGTATTATATTGAAATATACTCGATATATATATATATATATATATATTATATTTAAAAGAGAAAGAAAAAAAAAAGAAAAAGAAAAAGAAAGAAGCAAATAAAACGAAAATAATAAAAAGGAAGAGGAGAAAAGAAATCGATATAATCGATCGTGTGTACATTAGAAATCTGTGTCTAATAGATCAAAAGAAAAAAAAGAAAAGAAAAAGAAAAAAGAAAACAGAAAAAAAAAAGAAAAAAGAAACGAAGAAATAAAGAAGAACGATTAAAAATCTTAATAAAAATTTATTGAAACCAATAATTTCGATTTGTTATGACGATATATTTACCATTGAAATCTTTGTACGAGGCGATTCTACGTTTTAATGAAATAACCGATAGGTATGATATTCCCGTTAAAATATTGATTAAAATGAAACATGAATCATTCGTAATTTTCTCAAACACTTCATTACGATTAAAAATGTTCCTTATCAATGTTCCTTGTAATGATTAAAAATCAAGAAGCAAGGATCTCTCTCTCTCTCTCTCTCTCTCTCTCTCTCTCTCTCTCTCTCTCTCACACACATACACACACACACATACATTTATCAATACCGTCGCATCGGTCCGACGATAAACTTGGTTCGCTTTTCGCCGAGTTCTCCTCGTCTCGAAGTGAAACATAGGAGGTTCAAGGTCTACAGGGCGACGAGTCTATAAAATAGAAAAGAAAGAATGAGAAAGAAAGAGACAAAGATTGGAGAGGGAGATGGATAAGAAGAGGGGGAAAGAGAAGAGGGAGGAGAAAAACAGGGAGAAAAGAGGGACACGAACGTAACGCGCATCTGCCGTTTGCCATAAGGCGATACCAGAAAACCCTCTCGACTATTTCTATCTTTCTCTCTGTCTCTCTCTCTCTTTCTCTCTCTATCTCTCTTTCTCTCTTTCATTCTCTTTTCTACGTTGGCGGGCCATAGATCGATCCTGCCCCATAGGAAAGAAGAACGCCTTCCACGACGTATGCTGCACGGCAATTCGTGCTTCGAAACGACCACTCTTGGTCGTTCAACGATTTATATATCGCTTTCGAAAGATCGAAATGTTTTCTTCTTTCTTATTTTCGAAAGAGGAAATGAAAAAAAAAAAAAATGCCGGAAAAGTAGAGAGACAGACCGACAGAGAGAGAGAGAGAGAGAGAGAGAGAGAGAGAGACGGAGGGAGAGAGAGAGAGAAAAGGGGTGAAAAAAGAAAAATACGATAAGGAAATAAAAAATAAGGAGATAATGAATAAATCGTTGAAAGTAGAAATTCTTAATCGTGATCTATAATAATGATCTAGGATAATCGAATAGAGAGGAGAAAAAAAAAATGAAAAAAGAAAGAAATAATATCCAACGAATGATTCGATCGTAACAATGGTTACTTTATGATATTTCATAGGAATGAAAAATGACGTATAAAATAAGAAAAGAAAAGAAAAGAAAAAAAAAAAGAAAAAAGAAAGAGAAGAAAAACAAAGCTCAAAGAGAAAGAAAAACGTACAAGCAAAAAGCAAAAAAGTGAATAAAAAAAAAAAAAAAAAAAAAAAAAGAAAAAAAAAATATGATCTATTCAAATTTCCAAGATATCAAAGGAGAAAAAAACATTTGGAAAAAACAAAGATTGTTCAAGATATACTTTTAATTCATTGTTCTTACCTTACATTAAACGAATCAAAACGATTTATTCTAATTAATATTATTACGACGTGATTACTTTTTAAAAAGGGAATCATTATACCCTCGCAAACCATACGAGTTATATCCAATTTTTTCCTTTCTCTTATAATTTTTGTCCTCTCTCTTTTCTTTTTTTTTTTTTTTTTTTTTTTCTTTTTCTTTCGCTATATAAGTATGGCATGTAGATGTATACAATGCGAATGAAACTTTAATATCATATGGTAAGGTCTAAGGTGCACGCTTAATATTCGCTAGGGAATCATTATTCAACGACTTTATCCACGCTTGGATAAAAAGAAACAGAGAAAGAAGGAGAAAGAAGGAGAGAGAGAGAGAGAGAGAGAGAGAGAGAGAAAGTGTGGAACGTCGATAAATATCGCGTCACGAGAACGCGATTATCCGCACGATTTCAAGAATCCTTCTCGATCTCGTCCCACGATGGCTACCGGTATTACGATCGAACGATATAATTGTTTTCTACGATCGCTTGGTGTAGAAAAGTCTAAGGATCTCTTTTCGTCTCTCCTTTCGTCGTCTCTCTCTCTCTCTCTCTCTCTCTCTCTCTCTCTCTCTCTCTTTCTCTTTCTATATATATATATATTGTGTGTGAGTATGTGTCTTTCTCTTTCTCGCTCCTTTGTGTTCTGCGTGCTTACACGTTCGTGAGAAATTATTATCGCGGGTACGTGAACGGCGAACCTTTTCTACTCGAGCGTAAAACCCTTCGACGTATGTATGTATATATATATATATATATATAGGTATTTATCTATGTACGTATGTACGTATATATGTATGTATGTATGTATGTATGTATGTAAGGACCGAAAAACTATAAATTTATCTTGAGAACACGCGGCCATTAGATCGCAAAATTTTTTCGCGAGTCCTACGTAAAGGGATTATCTTCGATCAGAAAATTACCTCTTAAGAAGAAGTCGCATTGTTACGGCCATCGATCCTAACTGAAACGTGCAAATTACGTACGTTCGACTTTTTTTCCTTCGTATGAGGATGTAATTGTTATGATAAAAAATAGAAGAGAAGGGAAAAAAAAGAAAAGCAAAAAAAAAAGAAAAAAAAAGGAAAAAGAAGAAAGAAAAGAAAAAGTAAGAAAAACAAAAAAAAAAGAAAAGCAAGGAAAAAAAATATCAGGAAAGAAAAAGATCAAGGAAAAAAAATTCAACAAAGGAAAAGAAATCAAATGATTTGAACGTTCGATTTTGTACGATCCGAAGGATATTGACGTAATAACGAACTCATTTCTATCCCAAGAGATTATTTGATCGTTGGAACGTAATCGATCGGTGATAAGAAAAAGAGAAGGAAGAAGAAGAAGGAAGGAAGGAAGGAAGGAAGAGGGAAAGAAAAAATAAATAAAGAAAATATGAAGAAAGAAAGAAAGAAAAATAAAACAATCTTACGTTCGATCTAAACGAATTCCTTTTTCATTCAAATATTATTTATTATTTTGTTAATTGAATGGGTGATAAAAAAAAAAAAAAAAAAAAAAAAAAAGAAAGAAAAAAATAATGCGAAATATTTCGAATATTATCATAGGGTATATTCGTCGAGTATTCGACGTACCGTCATATTCTTTTTTCTTTTCTTTTTCTTTTCTGTTCTACTTTTTTTTCTTTCTTTCTTTCTTTCTTTCTTTCTCTCTTTCTTTCTTACTTTTTTTTTCAATAACTTATCATCGAACTTCACAAAACCATTCGCATTAAGATTCGTGTCAATGGGAAAATTATAGATACTTCATACATACATATTATCTGATCTTATCCGTTCAAGATCGGTATCGCATCTTTTATTTATCGAGGTATACCGATCGAATACTTGGTGACCGAACAATCGAAGAGACCGTATCGTACGATGGACAAGTCAGCTGACATTCGATGAACAAACCGTTAAACGGTTAACCGGGCAATTAGGAAAACGACGCGAGAGAACGTACGTGCACGGAAACTCGAGCTCACTTCTCTCGATATTTCGCGCGAGCTCGAATAAATTGCCTGTCAACGTGAACTTCGACGTACGTACATAAGTACTTATATGTGTGTATGTATGTATGCATGTGTATGTATGTATATATGTAAGGTAGGTAGATAGATAGATAGGTAAGTACGTACAATTCGATAGATTTAACTTATTTCGATGTATTTGTTTCATTCTCTCTCTCTCTCTCTCTCTCTCTCTGCCTTTGTATGTATATGTATATATATATATATTTTTTTTTATGATAAGCGTGCGTGTGCGTGTGTTCCAAGAGCTCACGACGCATCATCATGATTGCGTAAGAAGCGTCAACGAGTTCTCGTCGAGGTTCGTTAACTCTCAATTTTCTACTCCGCTCTTTGCTTCCGATCGTTTTGCGTGTCTCTTCCTATCTCATTAAACATTTCAAATATATACCTTGAACACTACTCGTTTCAGATCGAATCAATTTTTTTTTCTTTTTCTTTTTCTTTTTCCTCTTGTTTTTTCTTTTCCCGATTCCACTTTTTCTCGTTTTTCCCCTTTTTCTTTTTTTTTTCTTTTTTTTTTTTTTTTTTTTTTGATGAAGAAAAATATAATACACAGTTATCATCAAGTATAATATTTATGTCACCAATATTGTCCACGTTAACGGAGATATTTAAAATGATATTGATATATATTGCTCATATAACGATTAATGTATCTACATATATATACACATATATATATAGATATTATTTTTCTTATTTATCGTGTTATCATGAAGAGAATTATGATCGTAATGAAATATGAAAAAAAAAAACCAAAAAAAGGAATTATCTAATTATTTCATGGTAATAACAAATTACGTATCATTACGTATTAGATAGTTACAAAGAGTATTACCAATCGAACGAGATAGTAGGTATCATCAAAATACCGAACATTTCATTCTATCGATGTTTATCGATCCCTGATATCAAGATTTACACCTATACTCCTAGAATCTATTCGAACCCAGCAAATCTCTCTCTCTCTCTCTCTCTCTCTCTCACTCTCTCTCACTCTCTCGTATTCTTTTTTATCATTCAATTTAATCGTGCGTAAAAAGCACATGGAATCGAAAAGATTCGAGAAACGTGTAATCGACTCTCTTCCCGTTCTGGTCACGAGTATATATCGTAAATACACATACCAACATACATACACGTATTGAGAAGAGAAAACAAAAGTACGACTCGCAAAGCAGTTAGCCGTGCGACGTAAAGACAAATCGGGTAAACGGTCGATTGCAAAAAACGTACTACGCCATGCGGTTACGAAGACAGTAAAAGAGGGAGAGAGAGAGAGAGAGAGAGAGAGGGAGAAATAAAGAGAGAGAGAGAGAGAGAAAAAGATATATATATATATATATATAGAAACAAGGGATGAGTAAAGAAGAAGGGAGAGAAACGAAGGAAGAAAAGAAGAAGAAACTGAAGGTTCGCGTGCGGAGGATCGGTCATGCTCCTAAAAGAGAGAGAGAGAGAGAGAGAGAGAGAGAGAGAGAGAGAGAGATAGTATCCGCTTCTTGATGAAATTAGCGGTTAGGCATTTCTCGCGACAAAAACTAATGGCTTTCGCGCTAGGCACTCGAGATTAATTAACGAAGCGACCGAAAATGGCGGCGATGCGTGCACCTTTTCTGAGTTCTCATTCGAGTCGTTGAAGAGAGAGAGAGAGAGAGAGATAGAGAGATAGAGAGAGACAGAGAGAGAGAGAGAGAGAGAGGGGAGAGAGAGAGAATGGAGAAGGACAAAAGTTAGCGATTTCTTCTCTCGTTCCTCGTCGTACCGAGAGGAATCCGATCCGAAGAGATACTCGCTGGACTGTTTCTTACCAACGCGAAAATGATTGCCAACGTCGAGTAAGAGAGATAAAGAGATAGAGAAAGACAGAGAGAGGGAGAGAGAGAGAGAAAGGGAGAAAGAATAAAAATTCGTGGTTCAAAAAAAAAAAAATGAATTCGATGACTATCTCTTCCGAAAGAAGTTATACACGATTATCTTCGTATTCTTACCGATTCGCGCCAACGAGATAACGATTAAACGATAATTACATGCTGTCAAAATCCTTAGAAATGGCAAAAGGAAGAATCGAAGTGTACGACGATGACGAGTTAACGTCGCCCGTCGGATCCGGGTTTTCGAAGGAAGACGTAGGCGAGTGACAACTTGACGGACATTAACGATGATCCATGATGGATCTTCTGTGATTTCGATCGGCCGATATCGATGCATCGAGAGGCATTCGATCGAGCCTTTCTCGTCGAGCCTTCTTATGGTTCTTTTCATTTCCAAGGAGTCATACAAGAATCAGAAAAGGAAAGGAAGGGAAAGAGCGGGAAAGAAAGAGAGAAAGAGAGAAAGGGAGAAAGAGAGAGAGAGAGAAAGAGGATTTTATTTTACGGAAGCCCCGTAGAATATTTCATCCAATGAGGAAAAGAAACTACTACTATATACTCTTTATATCTATCCATGTATATATGTATAGATTTTTATTTACTCGTACCGTTAATTTATCAAATAAAAACTAGAATGTACATAAACATCAAGGTATACTGTTAAAAGAGAAGAGATCAGGAAATTTTATATAAAATAAAGATAGAGAGAGAGAGAGAGAGAGAGGAAGAGAAAGATATAAGTAGATAGATAAGTGAAAGGGCAAGAAGATACATAAGTACATAGGTCGGCTTTTAGCAAAGAGAGAACTCATATCTACGTTTTCCTTCGCCATAAGCATTTCGAACGCGTCTTGAAGGCGACTCGCCACCCCCGGCCGTCTATTCTTACTCGTCTCGAGAAGTACTCGAGGAGTCCTCTCTCTCTCTCTCTTTAGGATAAAGAAAAGGAGGAAAAGGAGGAGGAGGAGGAGGAGGAAGGAGTACAAGTACGAGTACGAGTATTTGCGGTACCTAATCGGTAATCTTATACGTTTGACCGGAGATACAGCTGGGTGAATAGGTTCTACCTCTCTCTCTCTCTCTCTCTCCCTCTCTCTCTCCATCTATCTATCTATCTATCTATCTATCTATCTATCTATCTATCTATCTTTCTCTCTTTCTCTTTCTCTTTCTTTCTCTTTCTATCTCTTTCTCCCTTTCTCATAGCTTTCGCGCTATAAGCGGAGCGCTTCGGAACGCACGCGCGTCCGGATGATGAAACGGTGCACTCCGGGGCAATTTGACTTACGACATTTTGAAAGCGAGCCGACCGATCGTAGGCGTGTGTTGAAACGTTGGGATGTCGGACGGGTTTTGCGTGGGCCCTAGCATATTACATCTGGCCAGGTACGCGGGGCCTTATGATGGACGAGACAGGTGATTATGCGTGTGGAAACCACCATGCGAGGTGTTCACCATCGCTCGATTCTCTCTCTTCCTCTCTCACTCTCTCTCTCTCTCTCTCTCTCTCTCTCTCTCTCTTTTTCTTTCTTATATGTACCTTATGCGTGCCAGAAACGAATCATAAGAGGGAAAGAAAGAGAGGGAAGAGTTCACAGGATAATCCCTTCAACAGAGAGAAAGAGAGAGAGAAGAAGTCGAGATGTTTGCTCGTCGTACGGTTACCGCAGCGATATCTTACAATTACGATCTGCTCTCGTTGCACGGTGCGAGAGGTTAATCGACACTGGTGCTGGTTCGAAAGAAAGAAAAAAAAAAATAAAGAGAGAGAGAGAGAGAGAAAAGAAAGAAAGAAGGAAAGAAAGTAAATGGTAAAAGAAAGAAATATAAAAACGAAGATAGTACGAAGGAGACATTTTCTATATAATCGACAACGAGGATTAATAATTACTTACTTGACTTAACTCGATGATCGACAATTGTTTTATCAAATTGACACTTTCGATGGTATGAAATATCATCCGGGGGTGGGAAGATGAAGAGGGAGAAGGAAAACGATTATACGTATGCGTGTGTGTGTGTATGTATCTATGTGTGCTATTTATTTATCTTACATCATTTTATCAGATTTTCTATCTTGTGATTCACTTGAACGTAACAATTTCGATAAACATTTACGAAGAGGGGAAAATCAAAAGGAATTAAACGAGAATTCATAATCAACCCCTAAATTAGAAAGTTTCTTACCACTTTCGAAGGACACCACTCGCAACGTCGCCGTCAACGTCTTCCCCGGAAAACGGAGAGAGTAAACTTTCAAGTAATCTTGATAAATGAGGGTGTCGTGTCTTTCCCACCCACACACGTCCGTCTTGTTTAACCGGAATCTTGTCCGGGAAATGTTGAATTTGAAAATATACTCTCCCGGTATAATTTTCTTTGGAAACAAAGCAAGTGAAATTCGTTCTCCCGTTGTGAAAGGAGAACGCGAATCACCCGCTGCTAGAGTTCCGCAATTGTTCACGCTTTTCCTATTCTTTTTGTCATTTGCTTTTCTCTTTCTACGGATCTTTTCCATCAAAAAAAAAAAAAAAAAAAAAAAAAAAAAAAAAATAAAAAAAAGGAGAAGAAAAAAAAGAAAGAAAAAGAAAACAAGAAAAGAAGAAAGAAAAAAGAATAAGTAAGAAATCTTGCTCAAGTGAAAATTGCTACTGAACTATCGGTCCGAACTGAAAATTGCGTTTAAAAAATCACTTCCATTTTTTTTCTTTCTTTTTTGTTTTCTTTTGTGTTTTTTTTCTTTTTCTTTTTGTTTTTTCTTTTTCCTTTTCCTCGTTTCTCTTTTTTCCTCTCATAGATTGATCTCAATGAAAACTCAAAACCATCACGTATCACGTACAAATTTATCGTATTAAATTGAAATAAACTATTTCCATCTTCGTTGGCTCTTTATCTATCCGTCAGTTTAACTTGCTTCGTTCGATGTAAATGGAGCGACATGCTTGGGGATCGATGGACGGTGGCCCAAAGCGTGGCGGTCCAACCGAGCCGTGCAAAACGCCGAATTCGTCATGGATCGTTACTCAACGTTGACGGACCCTACGGGAGATAAAGAGAGAGAGAGAGAGAGAGAGAGAGAGAGAGAGAGAGAGAGAAAGAAAGAGAGAGAAAGAGAGAGAGAGAGAACTTGGCTCGAAGTATACGACCATTAACCGGCGCTTCACGACGACGTGGATACGAGAGATCATTGATACCTCCACGACAATTTATTATGGGATCTCTCACGTTTTAGGCACCTATCCAAAGAGAGAGAGAGAGAAAGAGGGAGAGAATGACTGATCTGGTCTCTCTTTAATTCTTCGTTAAAAGGAAAAATTGTTCGTTTGAAAAAAATTCAACGAAAAATTCATTATCATATCACAGGTATTGTAATGGGAAAAAAAAAAAAAAAGAAAAAAAAAAAGAAAATAATAAAAAGTAAAACATTATCGAAGAAACAACGAATTCAAAGTATTTCTTTTGCTTTTTCTTTCTTTTCTTTTCTTTTTTTTTTTTGCTTCTTTTTTTTGTTTGTTTTTTTTTCTTTTTTTCTTTTTTTTTTTTTTCTTTTTCTTTTTTTTTTGCTTTTTTTTCTCCTTAAGTCAAAGAAAAATTTCATTCGAGACGTAACGACAGGAAACTAACGAAATAAAAAAAAAGAGAGAGAAAAAAAGGACGCGGTAAAAGAGAAAAATAAATTAAAGAGGACTTGCATCGCATTTCCGGCAGAATTCAAAGGAGACCAAGAGGAGAAAAAGAGGAGGAAGAAGAAGAAGAAGAAGAAGAAGGAGAGGAAAAAAAAATGGAATAGAAGAGAGTGGTCGAGTACACTCGACGAGTTCGAGCGGTTCCGCTCAG
>NC_060957.1:12084366-12111866 GCF_910589235.1 Vespa crabro
GAGAAAAAAAAGGGGGAGAGAGGTGGTAAGAAAAGGAAAAAAAAGAACGAAATGTTCATACGTACATCGCCATAAATGTAATCGTTCAATGATCGTCCATATAAGTCCCTGATATTATCGTAGGATCGATTTTTCTATGATCAATGATCTCGAATATCATGATATCCTTTCTACAGGATCTCACATTACATTCTGAAAGGGTGCTCGCACATTTTCTTATGTCACACCGGAAGCCAATCACTCTTCTTGGACGAATTTCATGGTATATACGTTTGATTATCTCGATACAGTTTATACGTACTTTCTATAGATAAGAAAAAGAAGAGACACGTCTCGTTATTTCACTCGTGAATTTACTTCGAAGAAACGATGAAAAATTGTTTATGTAATAATATAGGACATAAGAAATACCTGTAATTTTGTTAAAATCATCCTGGATAAGAAGCTTCGTTCTTTCATGTTTGTAACTCCCATCGATTTCTTTGATATCGATCTATCACCTTCTAGCGTCTCCGATCTGAAACGTGTAAAGTTCGTGGTATCATCATCTTATATTCTCGATTAATATAATAATAATAATAAACTCTCATTTGTATGCCGATCTAGATTCGTCGATTCGCGAACACCTCGTTATGAAACGTTACACGGTTTATGCTCGTCAACGATCCATAAAAACGTGCCTCGCTCACGCAACGCATTGTCTCTCGTGCGAATAACTGCATACGATATACCATCGCAATAGATCACGATCGTATCCTTATTCTACGGAAATAAGGGAAATATCTCTTTCGTCTTACATATGATAATACTTAATAAATCTATTAAGACTTATGACGGTGAAATTATAATCGGTTATATACGAAAAATTTAATTGAAAATAAAAAACAGATGAATCTATTACTGTCGGCATTTAGAATCCATCGTTCCGTTCAATTTAATACCACCTTATAAATATTCCAGAGGAGTGAAAAAAAAAAAAAAAAAGAAGAAAGATCGATTCAACAAACAAGAGAGAATATAAAATTATCATGATACATAGTAATGATATATCATAATATCGTAATATTTGGATTAATTCATATAAGGAAATACTATCAGCAATACATTTATGTAATCTTTATAATAAAACGATATCATAAATAAACTCTGATAATTTTATATAGAAATGATACAACGAAGAAAATCTTATCTTTAATATTTTAACGATTTTAAAAATCAAATAATTAATTATCAATTAATAACTTTCATATCTCTTAGAGATATGAGATATCATGATAATAATATCCTGCATAGGATTTAATATGATCGTGGCGAGGTATAATGAATCATTACCGTACTTATTGATAAACTAATCCTTTGATTTGTGGAGCAAGACTCGTGGCAACCTACGTTGACGAACGATAACGATCCCTCCTCGATCCATTCTTGATCCATCCTCGTTCGATCGAACGTATCTTGCATTGCTCGTCACAGCGATCTCTCTTTCTCTCTCTTATTACTCCTCCTCCTCCTCTTTCTCTTACTCTTACTCTTACTCTTACTCTTACTCTTCTTCTCGTATCCTTTGTTTTCACAAATACGTTCGACAGATCACGAGCAAGATCGCTTTGGGATCCGTGCGAACTCATGGCTAGTTGCTTATCGAATCCGCACGATCTCTTCTTCTTTCTCCATTCACTCGATCTTATTTCTTCTCCTTCTTCTTCTTCATCTTCTTCTTCTTCTTCTTCTTCTTCTTCTTCTTCTTCTTCTTCTTCCTCCTCCTCCTCGTCCTCCTCCTTCTCTTCGCTTCGACGCACGTCCTTTGTATCCTGTTTCTTCTCCATCGTGAACGGACAAGCTACCGTGAATCTGACGTTCTCGTAAGATCCTTCTTTACTTCTTCTTACCCCGTAAGTCTTTCCTGTTAGATCGTCGTATGGCTCTTTATTAGGGAGTGGATCGATTATATTGGATGGTATTCATTTTATTCGTCGTTCCTTTCTTTTTCTGGAAACGTGCTTACCGGACAAACTGCTCCTCCTATCATGGTATATACTTTTTATTACATTAGCCGAACGATCTTGTTCTACCATCTTGTTAAGACAACAACAATTATACGACATTTTTCTTCGTTGAAAAGGAAGAAGAAGAAGAAGAAGAAGAAGAGGAGGAGGAGAAGGAAGAGGAAGAAGAAATAAAAAAAAGAAAAAAGAAAGAAAAAGATAAAAAGAAAAAAGTATATATTAGAAAGATCGATAATCAAAACTAGATTGGATCTATTGAGATATTTAAATGTTTTTACCTTTCACGATTAGACAATAACATTTTTAATCACTCGAAGTAATTTCACTTTCGCAGGAAGTATTATCACTCGATGTACTGTCGAATCTGTTACTATGGATGCTACTTTTATTACTGACGATGCTATTGCAATTGTCAATCATTGGCGATCTCAAAATTGCTGGTTCATGTAACGTTATTACAGTCTTTGTACCAAGTTTTATATCAGAATCAATTATCGATGTTGTATATCTTTCAAGTATGATGATTTTATTATTCTCGTAATCCTTGTAAATATTTTCGATGAAACAATAGATTTAACATTGAAACTGATTTTATATTTTCTACATATATATATATATATATAAATATATAGTTTTATGATGCACTAACCTCTTTCTCATTATTTCTTGTCAACATTCGTTTGCATTTCCGCATCCATTCGTTCAAACACTCCCTCAATCTTTTAAATAGTTTATCGATGATTCGATTGATCCTTGAAAAGCATTATGATTTAAAAGAAAAAAAAAAAAAGAAAGAAAAGAAAAAATCAAATAATCAAGAAAAATCCAAGAAAGAAAATCGAATACTGAAATTTAAATGGTTAAATGGAGAAATGAAAGCTTAACGTACGACAAACGAAGAACGAAGTTTCGTTTCGATTTCTACGGGGTGTCGTGAGGAAAAAAAAATAAAAGAAAAAGAAAAGAAAAAAGAAAGAAAAAGAAAAAACATATACAATGGAACAACGTTTCACGGTACGAGCCGTGATCTCTTTGTCGTTCTCAAGAACCGGATAATCTACGTTCGTTGAGAAATAACTTTGCTTTGCGCCTCGTGCGGTTTTAACGAAAAAAAAAAAAAAAAAAAAAAAAAAAAAAGAAAGAAAGAAAAAAATAAAAAAGAAAAGTCGAATCGAGCGCGAAAATTCGAATTAGAATAAGGTCGACTTTCGCACGGTTCGTTCTCTTTCGTATTCTCGAGTATTCGTCCTTTAGAAATTTACACGCGTCACCGAGGGATGACTATTGTATAGAATGTATATGTATGCTTGTGTGTGTGTGTGTGTATGTGTGTGTATGTGTGTGTGCGCGCGCGTGAGAGATAGAGAAACGAAACGATTTTATACGGTGGAATAAGTCGACAAGGAACGTAGAAAAATGTGTAAAAGTCAAGGAGATAATTCTCGAGGGAAAGAGAAAAAAAAATAAAAAAAAAAAAAAGAAAAAAAAACGGGAAAAAAAGGAAGGAAAGAAAAGAGAAAAAAGAAGGGTGGGTGGGGGAGGGTTAGAGAGAAAAGAAAAAGAAAAAAAAAATCAGGAATCTCGAGTGAACATTTCCTATTCAATTATAATAAAGGAAGAAAATGTTTTCTTTGGTGTTTCCCCCATAGAGAATAGAAAAGCGTGAAAGGGGATCGTCCTCGTGTCGCTAAACGCATCGTAAGGATCGCGTTCGAAAATTGGATCATTCAGGTGCAAAACAGGCTGCCCAGTCAAAGTGAAAGGTATTCCCCTTAATTTCTATTCCCTCTTGTCGAGTGAATACATTTTCGAAAGTAACGCCATCCTTCTATGCCATCTTTTTTCAATGACTTATCACGAATCTCGCTTTGCTCATTTTTATACAATACCATGATACATTTATTTATTCATTTATTTATTGTCATTTTTATTTATTTATTTATTTCTTTAATAGGCATCATCTATTTACAATAAGTGTATACACACACACACACACATATATATATATATATATAAATTTTTATTTTCTTTTTTATTATGGTGAATATTGTAAAAACAGTGTGTATAATGATTCATGAAGATCGTACTTTCACACACACACAAATATATATATATATATATATTTATATATAAATAAAAAAGTAGTAAAATACGGGATATTTTTCAATGACATGCCGGATACGATCAAAGAGCGATTTCTAAGGCGAATATTTACGCGTGTCCACGCGTTTGTCCACCGATCGTAAAGATAAAGAGAAGTCAGAACCTCACGCTTTAGCGGTACTCGGTACGTTTATATATTTTTGTCATTTTACGAGAATCTTATCGACCTCGCATTACGTTCGGCAAAAGAGATCCTTACCGGTGTAAAGATCTCTTGCCGTAGCGGCGTTAAATAATTTCTCGCTTTACGATCTCGTTTGAGCGAAAGCGCTCTCTCTCTCTCTCTCTCTCTCTCTCTCTGTCTTTCTCACATATACACAGAGAGAGAGAGAGAGAGAGAGATACGTTTATAGCGCGAGTTTTGATTCGTGTCAAAAGCAGAAGAAGCTCGAAGAAAAAGAAAAGTGCGAAGTATCATTGACCATGTAGAATCGTCGTCGTCGCGTCGTAAATTATTATCTGACGAATCGAAGGAAGAAATAAGAAAAAGAAGAAAAGAAAAAAAAGGAAGAAAAAGAAGAGGAAAGAAAAGAAAAGAAAAGAAATAAGAAGATCGTCGATATGGCTTTTTGATAATTCTTCTTCCCTTGAAAATTAGATCATTCAAGTGCAAAACAGCTCAGACTGATGAACGATTCTAAAGAATTTTCTTTTTTTTTTTTTTTTTTTACGACAAAGAATTATTCAAACATCCAAGACAATTTTCTCGCGGAATATCCACGGATTTTTTCTCTTCTTTTCTAAGTTTACGTCTACGTCTATGTCTAAGTCTATGTCTACGTCTCGTCGCGCAGCGTGAAAATCGGTCGTAGTCAGTTACACAAATTTCCATGTGAAATGTGCCACTATACGAGTTTCTCTTTTAAGGTTATTTCCCATTGTGTATTCTTTTACAATGGCGTCACGAATTACCGCTCGATCTTTTCCTTTTTTTTATTTTCTTCTTTCCTTCTTTTCTCTTCTATTCTCCCTTTTCTTTTCTTTTCTTTCTTTTCTTTTTCTTCATCTTCCTTCTCTTCGTCTTTCTCGTCTTCTTTCGTTATCCTGGATTTTTCCTGTTCCTTTCTTGTTTTTCTTTTTTCTCTTCAATCCTAAAAATTACAAAGAACATCTAAACGCACAGATGATACACAATGCTTTGATAATTTTAGATTCACAATGATTGAACTTTTCAAATCCTTATGAATTTATTAACATTCCTTAAAAATATTATCATTTCTTAGATATTAAAATATTAAAAATACGTAGGATGATTCGAATAGATAAATTTTTTTAAAAATTTATTCATTCACATGGATATATATATATATACAATAACTCATATAAGCACAAATTTAATTCAATGAGACTGCATCAAGATAAGTTTTAATTTATACAATAGATATATCGACATAATACGATTCATGGATGTGGTATTTACGCTACATTCATCTTGTAGAAAGTCAAGCGTAAGTGAGAACCACGTGGAAAAATGGCTAACAATTACTTTATTTTGACTTTGCGGCTGAGTTCGGTGGCTTTGAATGATGCCGCATTTAAAAAAAAAAAAAAAAAAAAAAAAAACGAAGAAAAAGAAAAAAAGAAAGAAAGAAAGAAAAGGAAAAAAAGAAGAAAATATGTTTTGTGTGAAAAGCTGGTCAAAACGATGCTTCACCAAAGCCAACATTTACCTGTTTCCTTTCGTTTACCTGTCAACCATGCGAAAGATCAGCTCTATAGCGACAAATGGTTTTCTTCCTTTTTTTCTTTCTTTCTTTCTTTCTTTCTTCCTTTCCTCCTTTTTCTTTTGCTTTTTAGAAACGAGAGAGAGAGAGAGAGAGAGAGAGAGAGAGAGAGGAAAAGAAAAGGTCTTTCTTTTGCGATGGACCGAATTCTATACCACACTAGTTTCTTGGTCCGCACGTAAAACGTAAAGCCTTCCGCTTTGCTAACCCAACGGGCACGTTTGCAAACAATCCATTCGATCGAGATTTACGAGCAGAAATGTAACCTCCTCGAGAGGAGTTTGCGCACGCGCATTCTAAACACGTTTAGAGTAGATAGTAGACCTGAGTTAGCGGCATACCTACTCGTTACATCAACCTGGAACATCGATTCAACGGTGATTTTGGAGCTTATGATCGAAGCTTGGAAACCATCTGTCGATCCTAATTTTATATTATTATATATGTGCGAAAATATATTCCTCTCTCTCTCTCTCTCTCTCTGTCTCTCTCTCTCTCTCTCTCTCTCTCTCATGCATTCGTGTTCAATGTATCGGAAAAAGGTTGTCGAGTTTAAATCTATTCGATTATTTTGGGTATAAAAAAGCCTTCATAAAAGATTCTCATTTTATAATAGACTAAGTGAAAAACTAGAATTTGTAAAGAGAGAGATAGATAGATAGATAGATAAAGAGAGAGAGAGAGAGAGAGAGAAAGAGAAAGAAATAGAGAGAAATTAATGTTTCTTGTTAAAATAATAAGAAACTCGGTCGATGTGAAGCAACAACAATGATGTATCTTATAGGGTAGAGGGTTAAGAAGGTAAAAAAAAAGAGAGAGAGAGAGAGAGAGAAAAGAAAGGAAGAAAAAGTAAAAAGGGTATAAAAAGTCGAGATTTTATTTTTATATCAGCTTAAAGGGCGTCCGAATCGGGAGGAAGATTTTTTTCGTTCTCTCATCGGCGGAACGAGGTACGTGCCACGGTCGCGACCGCTGGATCTGCACGAGTCGATCCCCTTTTATGGCTTTCCCAGGACGAGATTCTCAGGAACACCGTGCACCGAAATGGTGGACCTCCTATGGTCTCTCTCTCTCTCTCTCTCTCTCTCTCTCTCTATCTCTCTCTGTCTCTTTCTTTTTTCGTGTGAGAGGAGAATGGTAGAATCATTGGACTAATCGGTGTATCGATCATTGCGAGTTTGTCAACTCAAGGTTCATTTTCTAGTTCGTGTCTTTCTTCTTGGGTGGTCCTAACGAATTATTAACACATACACATACAAACACAGAGAGAGAGAGAGAGAGAGAGAGAGAGAGGCGTTGTTTTCAAAAGTACTTCACATTAATAAATATCAATTTAGATTTTCTCTTTTCGTTTGTCTATTTTCGATCAAACAAGCAAACAAACAAGCATAACAACAAATGTTTCCGTACGTTTCCTCGTGAAAGTAAAAGAAGAGAAAAGAAAAAAAAAAAAAGGAAAAAGAAAGAACAGAAAAGAAAAACAAAAGAATTCATCGAAGTCATTTAAGTGTCGACGTATCAATTAATGCGAAATATACCCCGTTATGTACGTATGTGTTTTCTCTCGTGTAGAAAGGAACGGAAAAGAAAAAAAAAAAAAAAGAAAAAAAAAAGAAAAAAAAAGAAAGAAAGAAAAATGAATGGAAAGAAAAAGAAAGTTGATCGTGCCAATCAAGTTACCACTTGATTGTACATAAGAGAAAGAACAGCAAAGCCGAAGGAGTAATAATACGGTCGAAAAAAGGCACGTCGTAGAAGCGGCGCGTTCACGTCTAATCTAAAGGCTTCAACCATGGCGTGTATCGTAATTCAACGGTTTATGGGAACCTTACACGTCGTGTAAAAAAGTCGGAACTCTGTATAAGATTGTCAACGGGGACAGAGAACGAACACGTGAAAACCTTTCGAGACCAATCAGCTCCGGCATTATGCCCGTCACACAAGGGCGAAGACGCAAAAGCAAGAGGACCTGAAATGCCTCTTGGGTGGCCGTCCCCCATAAAACGCTTTGCGTTCTTAATATTATGCAGGACACGCATCTATATATAAAACATTCCCAATTGTGCATCGACTTAGCCGAAGAAAAAGTTTTAGAGTTCAAGTAAAAAATAATTGTTCAAATGGCAATCAGAAATGGAGGTTAAATTAGGAAGAATGTAACACGAAGATACTGAAGTTCCTTCCTATGATATTGATTTATATATTTCAAATAAATACATATTGATCAGAAATATAATATATTCTCATAAATTCGATATAAATTTCAATATCGAAAAGATCATCGTCCATTGTTTATTTTCGTTATTACTTACTGAGAAAAAAAGGGATACAAAAGATGTTTCGTGAAATCAAGTTAATATCTTAAAGTCGATCTCTCACGATCGTCCAACAGGACAACCAGAAGATCGTAAAGTATCATATAGGAAACATTCTAGCGACTTTCTAATCCACGACATGTCCCCTATGAGATTTTCTTCGAGCCCTCATAGTACCACTCCTACCTTAGCCGGTCGTGCCGAATGCCAAAGAGTCTTCGACTTTTTCGCGGTTCGTTTCATCCCTGCCAGGATAGAGTGCATAGATCACCAGGTGTCGCTCTGTTTATACCGCAAACGTCCAAACAAGTCGGCTTGGCTTCCCCTTGGGTCTATTAAGTGCCGGGTCTTTCAAAAGATCTACACGGATGGAAACGGGGAAGGGAAAGAAAAAAGGGAAGGCGCGCGTTCTATACCTGAATCCAAAGAGGATTCTGGATGCTGACTGTCCTGTTGGCAACCATTGATGTCACCGCACTGATCCAAAGGACGAGTCGACTATTCGGGGCGTGCCTTCTTCTTTGATACCCATGGTTATCTTCTTCTTCTTCTTCTTCTTCTTCTTCTTCTTCTTCTTCTTCTTCCCCTTCCTTTACTTCTCCTTTTTATTTTTCTTTTTCTTAATCCTTGCCTCTCTTCTACACACTCACGCCAACAACCGAGTATCCTATCGATCTCTATCTCGCGACACCATAACATCCTTTTCTTGATCCGCCGACATCGACCTCCAACGATATCTTCGACCATACCCTTTCCATGAACGAATCCTACTCATCCTACCTTTCTCTTTACCTTTCCACCATGTCCTCCCCATTAGGACGTCTCATTTTCGTATCGCTCCGCGTTATCTACCCAGAATTTTTGTCCCTCCAAAGCTACAAACGCATCTAACAGGTCGCTTCGACTTTATTCTTTACTCATCTCCCGACTTCTTCGTTGAATCTTTTCGGTGATCCTTTTAAAGATCCAACGATAGCTTTGGAAGTGTTTAGAAAATAGGACTTTATAAAATATGACGTGGGTCTCTTTGGTCGTGTCGTCACTTTTACCAATCTTGTTACGTTTACGACATCAGTGAGATATCTGTCAATTTTAAATCGTATAGATTTATCCGATATTAATGTAAAATTTCTATGAATTTTTACAAAACAATATATAAAACAGCATGTAAACTTATGAGAAGTTTATATATATATATATATATATATACATATCTACTAGAAATTCTACTTCTTTCTATCTTTCAATACAATTCGAAAGTTTCACATTGTATTTCTAAGTTTCACATGTACCATTTATGCAATCAATTTAGTAATCAAAAGAACAATGTAACAATTTACGATCGATCGAATTATCTCATTAGTAGTTACTCTTATTCTACGTTAATAATGCATTCGCACGATTCGTATTTTATCCCTCCGGCTTGGTAATACGTATTCATTACTAGCAAAAGGGCGTACGCTCTAAATGATTAGCTGTTTGGTTACGCCCAGACAACGGCAGTCTGCCAGTCATCGCTATGCCAATCGTTTTAAATCGTGATTAGAAAAATGATTCCTCACGTTCTTTTTCTTTTTTTTTTTCTTTTTTTTTCATTTTTTACAAGATCGAAAGAATTTTCTAACGACAAATTCAATACGTCTTATCTATCTAATATTGGATCAAAGTCTATACATAGAAATATCAATAATCAAATTGATAATTAATCTTATTAATATTAGTTCGTTTAATTATTATAACTTACAATAAAATTTTGCATATTTTCATACATCCTATTGATATATATATATATATATATATATATATATATATATATATATATATAAAATTTACAAATGGTATTAAATTTAACTAAAGAGGACAAGTGATATTCCGTAAGTTCACCCGATCTTCCCTAATTCTTTAACTTGCCTGAAGGTAGCAGCACCGATAGGACTCGAAAGGTAGCCGAAGGGAAGACATCCCGAAACTCGCGGAAGCGAATCGAGTGAGAAAGTAACAGCTGTGTCCGGTGTTTCTCCCTTTTTCGAACGTGAGCAGGGAATACATAGGGTATAAGACGAAGGACGAATGGTAGGAAGAGATAGAGAGTAAGCAACTCATACATCAGGGACACGTCCCATTCTTTCATTTCCATGCAGTTTGACACGCGCGCTTCGTCTTCGCGAACGCATTAGCAAGCTGTTCGCTAGGACAATCGAGATTTTCTTCGTGAAAAGAAGATGAAGAAAAAAGAAAGAAAAGAAGGAAGAAAAAAAAGAACACACAAAAACACGACTAAGGAAGAAAATCTGTTCATTCTTCGGATGATATGAGACAGCTGGAATGCGTCCTCGAGAACGAGGGTACGCAAAAATTAAACATTTAATAGAAAGAAAAATATCAAGGAAATATTGTCTGGCCATTCGACGTTCTCGTAAGACGATCATAAGTTAAGATTAGGATCATTATGAATTTATTATTTTTACGTGTTAAAATTATTCGTTGTACTAAATCGACAGATTCTTAGGGTGTAAGAATGAAATTTGAATAAAATCGAATACGATCGAATGATTTCTTTTGCGAACAAATAAAAATGGAAAAATCAATTTCAAAAGTGAAAATACTTGTTGTAGTTGATGGTCTTATTTTCTTAAATTCTTTCTAACATAAGGTTTTATGTATACTTAAACGATAGGCTAAAGGAAAGTCGGAAAAATGACAAAGGAACAAAAGCTCTAAGTGTGGACTACCGTAAATGCGTAAGAATCCTCACGCCTCTCTTTATCTTCTCTCTTCGGTGGATCGCGGTCTCCTTCTGTCTTTTCTCTTTGGTAAAACGGCCACCTAGGTCGCACGGATCGGTCCGGATAGCCACTCAAAGCGCCGTCGGGTTTCTCGTGGTCGTATAATGGCGCCCGTTTGTCAAAACACGTCAAAACACAATCCCGGCCACGAAATCCTCTCGGTCCAAGCAGTCACGCCCCGCGATGCATCATGCGTCCTGGTGCTCTGCCTCGTCGCTTTCAGGTAGATATCGTCTTGGTCTACAGAAAAAGACAGAAAAGAGAGAGACAGACAGAGACAAAGAGAGAGAGAGAGAGAGAGAGAGAGAGAAAATGTGTACACGTAAAGCGCTTCCTCGAGGCGAGTCTCTTGTTGCCGAGTCACTGGAACAACATTACTCTCTTTCTCTCTCTCCTCTCATTCTCTATCTTCAAACGTGAAAATTCTCTTCTTCGCGTAACGATCCATTGCCGACGGCTCTGCTCTCGCGTTTTTCCAATCTCCAACCTCGATTCTCAAGACAAGAACGAAGTATTAATGATTTATAGGAAAAGTTAAAAAAAAGACCTTCCAAGGATTTGTTAATTTAGATTTGGTATCTTTCAACTTTCATTTTTTGTTTTTCTTATTTCTTCTTCTTCTTCTTCTTCTACCTTTTCTTACTCACTTGCTTTTTTCTTCTTTTTCTTCTAACTCTCCCTTTCTCTCTCTCTCTCTCTCTTTCTCTCTTTCTCTTTCTCTTTTAATTACTTCAAAGCGCTGTCTTCGTGTTCATTTAACGAGCGATCAGTTAATGTGACTTATAAGTTTATAACGTGCCTAACTCCTCTCATTTTCTCTCGGCAGCCATTTCCTCCACGAAGCAGGAAGCCGTATTACCTTAGATCCTGACTTTATTTATGCAAAGACACTTGCGTGCGTTTCCTTATCGGCCGATTAGGAGGAGCATTATTAGGTGACAGAGATCGCGTGGTAACTGGTGTTGCAGCCAAGTTTCGCATAATGGCGAACGGTCACGTTAACTTAGCGAGAACGACTAATATATGAGGAAATTTAAAAGAGAGTGAGAGTGAGAGAGAGAGAGAGAGAGAAAGATAGAGAATCGAATATTCGACGACGTACAAACATATACTTACACGAACAACGAGCAATCATGTTGAAAAATAAAACGAGTAGTTCACTGTGCGAAGAGAATATTAAATCATCGAGTCGCGAAATTAATAAATGGAAATACCATCGTTATCGATGGTGACGATCACGGTGACGACGACGACAACGACGATGACAACGATGACAACGACAACGGCGATCGTATTTTTCAATTGGAATATTAATGAACGGATTAATACGAAATTGAACAACGAATCAAAGTATTCATATTATTATTACTATTTTAAATGACACTTGATACATAATTATTTGATTGAAATAACTTTGATATATCTATATACTTTCGAATCTCTAATTGCAAACTATTTTATTATATGTAAAGTTATAAAAGTTTAACTTTCATGAAAGCAAACTTAAATATCAAAGTATTTATTATATTTATTATTAGAAATTTAGCCAGTAAGATGTATATATATATATATATATATATATATATATATATATATATGTATATGTATATACGTAAATGCCTATATAGTGCATTAAAATCAACGCTGTTAACGAGTCGACAAAGAAAATAAGAAGAAAATAAGAGGGACGTTAATGCACGTGAGCTGCTTGGCTCTCGTCTGATCTTGGCGAACTCGCACGAAGCACAAAGTATTTTTTATCGGCCTATCCACCGCAAGTCAAAGTGCCCTTTTCACATAATAACGCAGCTCACAATCAAGAGCGGCTTGATTAGACGACGCGGAAGTGCGTCGAAATGGCCTTTTAAAACTCCTTCACGCGAGTTCAACGAGTACGATAAGTGCGCTATCGTATGAACCATAAGATGTTGCGCGTTCGAACAAAATTTTATTTAATCGCTTCTAATTCGACGCTCATTAAAAAATCTTTATAAAATGATCGACTCTCCGTTACGTTCGATTAATCGTTTCGTGGAAACCGTAAAGTCCCCTTTAATCTTTCTTCCTTTCGATCTTTTTCATTATTTTTTCTTTTCTTTTTTTTTTTTTTTGTTTCTTTTCTCTTATTCACAGAAAAATAAATCTTATATTTAGTAAAAATGTTATATTGCGTTAGGTTCATACGACAACAGTTTGTTTGTACAACCGAATATACATATGTAATATATTATACCTATTATGAATTCGATCATCTTTGAATTCTATCACAATAATAGTTCACGATTTGCCAACACATCATACTCCTCCTCTATAATACGAAACATCCATTAGGCGTATCCTAACGCGTTTTGGTACGTACACCCTCGATGGTACAGAAAAACGTACGATTTGCGATCGACCAATGATAGTACATCTGTCCTCCCATGAAGTCCATTCGCTTCGCTAAATGTCACAAATGGGCCGCGTTCCATCTGCTAAGAACGAAATGACGAATGTCTCCCTGTAGACGCACAAAAGGGAGAGAGGACGATCGTTTACGTATAAGCGTGTATAAGTATTTGTATTTTATGTATGTGTTTGTGTTTATGTGTGTCTATGAAATCGCAGGAAGGAAAAGGGCGAGAAAGCAAATTGTGTACGCCCCATGAAAAGAGATAGATAGATAGAGATAGATAGATAGATAGATAGAAAAGAAAAAAAGAAAGAGAAAGAGAGATAGTCCGAGCGAGGAGACTACCATCTCTGTGTACATACAGTAGCAAAATTTGATTTTCTTGTCGCCTTACAATACTCAATTATCCTCGTCAGACTGGGAGAGGGATGGATGAAACATCTGTCGTCGGCACCCTCTTCTTACCCATAAATACAACTCCTTTCCCCATTAACGGATCGACGTGCATAACGTATAGAGGTACGTGTTACGATTCATGAATGCCAAGGACTGCCACTATTGCTACTACATATTCACACGACTGACGTCATACCTGTTTCTACGAAGAAATCTTTTTTCATTTATTTTCGTTTCACGACAATAATAAATACCCTAACCTTCGTGTCTCGTAATATCGTACGTGTAGCCTCGCTACGAGAATTCCATATGATAATATCGAAGGAAGGTCGTTGAAAACGTAAACAGATTATTTCGAGGAGGGCTCAACGAGCATCTTCTCTCCGGTAGTAATTCAGTACTTATCCTACGTGATATTCTACAACACGTATGTTCGTTCGTAGCGTATCAATCTTGTTTCTCAAGACAGCTCGCAACACTTTCCTATTAAAGAATTAACATCGATGGTGTTGGAGCATACGAAGCGATGGAAAGAGAGAAGAAGATAGGATAAGTAAAAGAAAGAGAGCAAATAGGAGTTAGGCCTATTATTTGCTCGTCGAGTAGAGTCTAGAAGAAGCGATTATAAGGAGAGTCGAGAAGACAGCGCGAAGGCCAGTATACTAGTCTCTCTCTCTCTCTCTCTCTCTCTCTCTCTCTCTCTCTCTCTCTCTCTCTCTCTCTCTCTCTTTTTCTTTCTCTCGCAAAGAGGCTAACGCTTGCCAGGACGGCAGGATGGAAGTGTTGATCCCATAACAAACTCAATCCAGCGCCGTGTGTAAAAGCTTCATTTAGCCGTAGCATTCAGTCGAGTCAGAGAAGAGGCGCGTAGATAAGTGTATAGGTGATGGGTTCTCCTCCTTTACTTCTCCCTTCTTTCTTTCTTTTCTTTCTTTTCTTTTTTTCTTTCTTTCTTTCTCCCTCACTCTACGCGATCCTCAGAAAGGTTCCTCTTCGAGCGATCAGATTTGATGGACCGATCGTTATGGATTATAATTACTCGCCAAGCCGACCTACCCTCCTTCCAATGCGTTCTATTCACTTTGGATGTATAATATGTGAATATATATGTGTGTATTTGTATGTGTTTGTGTTATATATGTATCTATTCGATTTACCTACACAGAAATAAATTGAGAAAGGTATACGTAGGTGAGGGATCCTGTTGCCTCCTGACTCAGAAGAGGCCCCTGAGAGTATCCCCACCTTCGTCCCTTACCAACCAATACCACAACAGCTTCTAGCTCACCGACATACACCTCCTGCTCCCCTTCCGCCGTCCTCTTTTTACCAGTCGCCCGGTACACGGGGGAAACATGGCCGCATGCCTCCTCACATGGGCCAAACAATGGCGGATACACCGAGTCGGCCTGTTGTTTGCCCGCTCGTGTTTCGATGAAGTAGGGCCCCGCACAATACCGTCGCCCTTCCTTCCTTCCTTCCTTCCTTCTTCCTTCCTTTCTTCCTTCTTCTTCTCCTTTTTCTTCCTACTTTTGTCTTTTTTTATTTCTCATGACTTTTCCCCTCAGCGCAAATTAAAATCAATATCTTTTCTCTTTCACCAAGGAACACGATCAATTTATTTGCTAAAGACCGACGACGATTTCGAAAACGTACTAATTCATTATTCTCCATATTTTTTTTTTTTCCTTTTTTCTTTTTCCGACGAAGCATTAATTTAACAATTTAATTACAAACAACGCACGTCGTTATCAATGGCATAAGGAAAAGAGAGAAAAGAAAAAGTAAAACGTCGAAATATTATCTATCATTAAGACATTTTGGATTAATTAATTGTACTCATCGATTTCTTCTACGAAAGATCTAAACAGCTTCCTTTTTTTTTTTATTTTTTATTTCAGTAATTTAATTTTTTTTTTTTGTTCACTTACACCTAATACTCGTATAAAAAAAAATCATAATATATATATATATATATATATATATATGAAAAAGGTAACGCGTGGTCTAAGATCTAAAAAATATCCATTAAGTTAGAAATTTTTTACGGTGCTTCTTCGTGTCTGTTGGTACATCGAGGCAATATTTTCACGACATCTCGAGCGTGCCCACTAACTTACCTCATACGGATCAGATAATGGCGGACATGGGCCGGCCTCTGTCCACCGGCTCGTGTTCCGCTGACGTAGAACCCAGATCGCATAATACCAGGCGAGACCATATTCTCATCCTATTTCTCCTTCTTCTTCTCTTTCTTCTTATTCTTATTCTTATTCTTATTCGTCGTCGTATTCTATCGGTCTCTTATTCCACATTGGATTCGTGGTGAGCTCGGATCCATTGAAAAGGTTTTCGCTCGCGCGGACAAGACTTAAATAAGACGTGGATAACGTATACGAGAGAAAAAAAAAGAAAAAGAAGAAGAAAGAGAAAGAAAGAAAGAAAGAAAGAAAGACAAAAAGAGAAAGAGAGAGAGAGAGAGAGAGAGAGAGAGAAGTTGTTCGACGAGGAATTAAACGGAGCCCAGAGAAGAATTACGCGCCATCAAAGTATACTACGTCTTTCGGTATTGGATTACACGTACGGAAAATTTAACGGGCGACGTCTTAAGCGCATTTTGTTGTTCGTATAACGAACGAACCACGCCGCATGCGTACGCTCTTGTGTATCCACGTGCATGTGCCGCGCGTGGAAAGTAGTCAAATGCGATAGATATATTTCATTGTAAATAAACGTGTGGATTTAATCGTTGTGGTTTGATCCTAATGAATTTACAGAAATATCTATAAATATATTTAAACACACACATACACACACACAGATGTGTATATATATATATATATATAGATACAGTTATTTTTAAAAAGAAATTTTCAAGGTCCGTCGGATGTTTCATCGTCGTACGTAGTCGACGACTTTATTTATTGCTTCTTAAACTCTCGAAAAACATGACCCACCCATTGCCGTTAATTCGTTTTAATTGATTACAATAAAGTTCTCGCGCGTGATAACGCTTTCAAATCGAATTGTTGCGTAATCGTCAGCCGACAGGTGTTGCATCGTCGTATTATGTCGATTATACCTCCCTGCATGCATGTAGCATAACTGACGATCGTCTTTAGCCAACTTGGTAGGACAAATAATTCTTATAGCGTAATTTAACCGAGCGAATCCGCGTACGATTTACGACGATGTAAGGTGTGTTTCATTTACTTTATTGCTTATACACCTTTGGTATGACGAAGAGAGAACGAGGAGAGTGAAAGAGAGAGAGAGAGAAAGAGAAAGAGAGAAAAAAATAGAGAGAGAGAGAGAGAGAGAGAGAAAGAGAGTACGTCGAGTTGTATTTTAGCCTTTTCAGTGGCTTCATGCCTGACTCGTTTGCTGGTATGTATCTATAGATCCGTTTCGTGGATTATTCGAATATTTAATAGCCGAGTTGGCGCGTGTTCACTAAGCTAATGAGCCGAATACCAAGTCTCTTTCTTTCTTTCTCTTTCTCTCTCTCTCTCTCTCTCTTTCTTTCTCTCTCTCTCTTATCAATTGTTAAAAATATGATATAAGAAGTAGAACATGGCTGCTTTCAACTGCCAGATTATATTCAAGCTAACTATAATTTTACCGTAGCGATCGTATCTTATATTATCTTTGTAAGAGGTAGGTAAGAGACCTTAGATTTCATTAAAAGACGTATTTATCAAACGTGAAACATTAGATATTCATAAGGCATTCATTTATATGTATATCTATGGAGAAAGGGAAAGAGGGAGAGAGAGAAAGAGAGATCTAGAGATCCCCCTTAACCCATCCCACCCCCGCAAACGTATAGCATAAATCGTAATTCCTATATTGAAACACAGATTTCTGAGCGAGCTGTTTTATTAACGGCTTCGAAAAAAGGAACATGGATTTTTTTGTATCCACTAAGTCCCAATACCTTAACACTGACCCCTTCCTGCGAGCCCTCGTCGAGCTTTATATATGAATATATATATATATATATATATATATATATATATAGTTCCTATTTAACTCCGGTTATATATGTAAACGCGAACCAAATCGTTAACCATTTTAACCAAGATTTTCTACCGGTCGTAGACACCCGACGAACACGATCCAGACGTAAGAAAAAAAAAAGAAAAAAATAAGAAAAAAGAAAAGAAAAAAAAAAAAGAAGGAAGGAAAGAAAAAGAAAAGAAAAAGAAAAATCCAAAATAAAAAAGAAATAATCACCGGAATGTGGACGGCTCGTTGTTGTTAACGCTCGTAGAGGATTATAATTCACGCGTGAATCTTATTCGTCTCAGGAGGGGGTACACGGAGATAACTAGTTAACGTGACTTAGAAAATCGTGACTCTTTCAGTCAGAAAATTGAGAATATAATAAAATGAAGTAAAAGAGATGCAATTCCGAGAAGGTAATATAGAAAGTAAGAATGAAAAAGCGTTTTTATGATAGAGAACAAAAGAAAAATGAAAAAAAAAATATATGTAAAAAAGAAAGAAAGAAATAGGGAGGGAGGGAGAGGGAGAAGGGAAGAGAGAGAGAGAGAGAGAGAGAGAGAGAGAGAGAGAGACGTTGCTGGAAGGTGTGGAATTGGGAAAAAAGAAATGGCGGCGGACATCATGAAGCAGGTTTCTCGAGAAAGTAACTCGTTTTTGCGAAGTCATACAGAATGGTAGCCTGTGACGATGAGGATACCGATGTTTGAATATCGTTCAATTTTCAATTCGACGAGGGTCGTTCGAGAGAGAGAGAGAGAGAGAGAGAGAGAGAGAGAGAGAGAGAAGGGAAAGAAGAGGAAAAATGGAAAACAGAAAGAGAGAGAGAGAGATAGCAAAAAAGAAGCGCAGCTGGTACGCAGCACGAGGGAATTGGACCAATCAGAAGCAACGGGCTCGAACGTAGAGAGGCACTATTAATCCCGAGGGATTTGCTATGGGGTTTTTACCTTCGTGATCCGTACTCAGGGTGGCGTTGCGGTCGGAGCTGCGGTTTGATTTATCTCGAGCCGCTTCTCACGCAACCGCGATAACTCACCGACCCTTAATTTCTATTTTTCACCCTCCTTCTTCTTCTTCTTCTTCTTCTTCTTCTTCTTCTTCTTCTTCAACACGACCATCTCACCTCTTCTCTTCCTCCTCCTCTTCGTAATCTCTTTCTCTTACTACATACACACATCCTTTGATGCTTCTTCATCGGGATCAACGAGATTATTGCATGTTACTCGAGACGAAAGTGACGTCACAATAATTTCCAATAATAAGAGCGAATTAAATGTAATAAAAGAAAAAGAAAAAAAATAAAATATAGGAGGAAGAGAGAGAGAGAGAGAGAGAGAGAGAGAGAGAGAGAGAGAAAGGAAAAGAAAGAAAGAATCAAAAGAACCATTGCGTTACGTAAAAGTGAAATTTCAATGATTGTCAGCTGGACGTTTCATTGTTTATTCAGTTGTATCATCCCGATAATACGATTTTAAGACATCCTAAAGATTGTCAGGAAAGTATCGAAGCGGTCAAAGTATTCGCGAATCGTCGATCCTTCGTCGTCGTTCCTAATACCATTGAAGCACCTGAATCTACACTATAATGTCATCGTGACGGTATCTGTTTCAATTCACTCGTCGATCACTTGACGATCTGTTTTTCTTTCTTTCTTTTTTTTTTTTTTTTTTTTTTTTTTTTACTTCTTCATTGCCGCATATAAAACTTTCGCGAGCACGAGGGATCGATTTTGAATCCGTACGAATATGTACTTACTTATTCAGTCGATCTACATTAATTATCTCATCGTCTTTGATGGTAGACGTAAGACATAAGTGTATATATTTTTAGATTACCAAGAAAACACCTTTCATCCTTTTTCTGCTTTTCAATTAGGTTACATCGAAAGCCATTCGATTGCGTATTAAAAGTATATTATAAATAATACGGCGATGGTATCGATGAGTTATTATCTTTCGGTGGACTCTTCGGAGTGGAAAGGTAAACGATAATTATAGATGGAAGATCGAATCGCCGATGGGGGAAGAGATCTCCAGTGAGAAAAGATGTTTTTAGTAGGTGGAGCCTGCGGAGAGCTAGCCAGGGTGTGGCTCCTGAGAAACGTACGAGGGTAGTTAGTATAGACAGGAAGTATGGTAGAGAGGGGCTCAAAATGATTTAGGTTCTTCCTGACGCTATGGCGTACGGGGGTCGATGCTCGATGGGGTGGTAAATGGGTGGCTCTAAGGGGGGAGGTATAAGGGAAGAGGGAAGAGGGTTTGTTTCAATATGAACCAGCTGGCGCCTCGCACGCGGATCATCGTTGATACCTATGTTCCATTTCGATGAAAACCGGCTTTACTACGTCCCACGTTTCGTCGCCTTTGAAAGAAAAGAAAAAAAAAAAATTGAAAAAAATTAAAAAAAAAAACGAAAGAACGGGAAAAAAAAATGAGAAAAAAAGAGTTCGCAAAACGACTTCGTAAATTATATCGCGTGGTAAATCGGAGATCGTAGTGCACATGCTTGAAAAAGTGGACGTGTAGTATTTCGTGTTTGATATTATTGCATCGTCAAATACAGGCAGATACACGCAAGCATAGAGAATGCAATGATATGAGTATAAAATATTAATTCTTTTTTTCTCTTCACGATAATATCTGACTATAGTTTCTCTATAAGAAAAAATAATATCTTCTAAATATCTATTATTTAGTAAACGAAGATATAAGAGAATGAATATAGAAAATATTGAACTTCATTAACATATTTTCATAGAGAACGACGACACGTTTCGAATTCAGGTATATATATATATATATATAGAAATAAAAGAATTCTTTTATCATGATTTCAAAAGAAAGAAAAAAAAAAGTAAAAGGAGACAAGTAGTAAAGGGACGTTCAGAGTTAAATGGCAGTACGCGCGTGTCCTGCCAGCGGGATGCAAAGTTTTCGTGTCAATCGATAGAATCCCTTGGAGCGACAATGAGCCGGTCTGGGACAAGCAAAAACACGACTACCGCCCACTCGATCGTTTGTATTTTCGGATACATTGTCGTTTCCCTTGTTGTACCAGTCGTCGTCGTCATCGTTGCCGTCGTCATCGTCGTCGTCGTCGTCGTCGTCGTCGTAGTCTTCGTCGTCATCGTCCTCGTCTTTTGACCATTTTTAAATGGTATTGTCGAACGTTACCACAACTAACACAATGTTTACCAACAGGACAAAAAGGTCAGATTTGTACGTCGAAGACACCCCGTACCTTTTAACAATGAACAACAATGAACAAACGTGTTCGAAATATCAATGTGTGACTTCGTTCACGTTTACGCAGCTTTTTCAGGATTTATTGTTACCGAGAAAGATTCTTCTCTTCTTCCTTTGAAATTATCCCTTGTGTATTTTCTTTCAAAGGAGTATCATCGAGTCATCGTATAAAGATAAAAATTCTTTCGAAAATGTCCGCCTATCAAATGAATCTAAATTTAAATTTAACGAAAGTTAGACGTGCGTTCTGTTCATAAGCTATGAAAACAAAAGTTAATTTTGACGTAGAGTTCTGTATACCAGTCATTATCACGAGACTCCTTTCAACGTCGGAAATATAAGAAAAAGAAAGAAAGAAAGAAAGAAAGAAAAAAGAGAGGAAGAAGAAGAAAAAGAAGAAGAAGAAGAAGAATTTCTTTTTGTCCTGAAAACGCCGACAGGAGGCTCTAGACCAGTTCTGCCGACGATACTTAGCCCTTAGACACCTGGCAGCCCCGAAGCTTTCTCTCCCATCTTCCTTCTACCTTCGGTAAGTGTAGAATAGAAAATTATGTGGACGAAGGGAGATGACGCGTGGTCTTCGAGAGAAACCTCACAAATCACCATCGGCCATTATTTCGATCCCTTCGTTTCTCTCGCAAAATATAATGTATCTACAACGAGCACAGCGTTCTTAAAAAAAGAAAAAAAAAAGAAAGAGAAAAAAAGAAAGAGAAAAAAGAATGAGAAAAAAGAAAAGAAAAGAAAAAGAAAAAGAAAAAAGAGGGAAAGAAAGAAAGGAAAGAAAAAGAAAGCAATATTAAATATCGCATTAAAATATTGAAATGCGTCGTAGTAAGTTTTAAAAAAAATTCATTCGCGCAAATTTTATATAGATACATATACATATATGTGTATATATATATATATATATATATATATATATATATATCCAACTTTTAATCTATTTTTTAATAATTTCGAAATTTCAAAATAAAACGATAAAGAGAAATGAATTTTACTTCTTGTCGGTCGTTTTACGCGGTTTTACGTGGGGAGAGCTCGATGGCGCGTATGGCGGCTATGAGAAGCCGATTAGCCTGAGACTGTGTTAAATTCTCTTGTAGGCGCGAAGGACGGTGGCAGGGACGACGTCGCGACGATGGCGGTGGTGGTTCCGATGGTTACGATGGTGGTGTGTGCCGGTAGAGGCAAAACGGACGATCGTACTCGAGGACATAATTTACGCTTGGGAAAGGGCGAAGTAGCGACAGCATTAGTAGCTAAGTGGGACCCTACGTTATCCTATATCCCTTGTGGAGGATTGCACCTTTGTGAGAGCTTACGTGCATGCACGAATATACGTATGTATCTCTGCTATGTTTGTTTGAGTAGGTATATGTAGATATCCATGTATATATATATATATATATATATATATATATATATATATATATATATGTATGTACACATATATGGACGAATCCTCTCCTTCGAAGCGATTCCTATCTTCAGTGGGCCACTCGCCACGATGGAGAACACCAAGAACCATTCAGATTACGATCTTCCATCCTAACCACCGGGACGAGAGCGAGCCTTTAAGGTAAAAAATGCTCGCGTTGTCCACCTTCTCTCTTTCTCTCTCTCTCTCTCTCTTTCTCTCTCTTTATCTTTCTCCTTTCCCTTTTTCCTTTCTCTCTTATTGTCACGCTTCTTGTTATTGTTATTGCTTCTGGCCGTTATCATTGTCACCGTCGTTATTGTTGCTGCACCATGATGCGCTTACGCGAAACGATACGACTTCGCGCTCTTTCGAAATACGCATTATAATACGAAGGGCATTACCATTCGCCGCATAAAGCGAAGTGCACACGATAAATCAACGTATACTGGGGCTTTCTACTTCTTCTTCTTCCTCTTCTTCTTCTTCTTCTTCTTCTTCTTCTTTTTCTTCTTCTTCTTTTTCTTCTTCTTCGTCGATCGACGAAAATATTCCTCGGAGCTACATGCTCGAGATCTGTTACTCGGCGATCGCCAGGAATCACTTTGAAATCACGATCTATAGGCCTCGTACGAGATTCGATATAACGAGACTTGGTGCGCGGTAGCACAAAGAGAGATCGATCGATGGATCGATTATAGAGATTCAACATCGATAGGAACTATCTCATTATTATATCGATTTAAAAATATAATCAATAAAATGCAAACCATCCAAAAAGTATTACTTGTTAGTATCGTTATGATATTACTTTTGGGAAAATATTTAAATTGTTTTACGATCTAAATCCGATTAGAAATAATAATCTGAGAATTCGTTTGTCTACTTTCGAGACGTAACATTTTTAAATCCGTCGCTATTTAAGACCGATCGTATATGGAGGTATCCGAATACATTAGAAGAAAACGATCGGACTTTTAGAAGGTGGCCGATGTCTCACACGCTCGCGCGCGAGCGAGTATGTGTGTGTCTTCCTTTTTTCCCTTCCCTTCCGCTTGTTCTCCCCCCTTGCCACCTTATAAGCCCCACTGTCCACCCACCCTTACTCTTTCCTTTCCTCGATTAATTAGACCCAAAATGGCCACCGTCGTTCTCTCGTTCTCCTGGACCACCATTTTATCTGAGGTGTTTCACCGGCCGGATTCGACGTTAAGCGTCGAACGTAGTCGCTCGTAAAGTAGAGATAAGTCGCCGCCTACCAGAAAGGATCGCCGAAACGGCAGCAGCTGCACCGTAGATATTATGGCGCCGAAAGGAGGCTGGAAAGGATAAATCCTTGGAGATTAGATCGTGGGTCCTGGCTCGAGTTTCCAACTCGAAGAAATAAAGAGAGAGAGAGAGAGAGAGAGAGAGAGAGAAGTCAACACGAACTTCAAAAGTTTAACATCGAAAGTTTAACTCTTAATGATATTAGAAGAGAACGTACTTAACCGGCTAAGTTTCTAATCTTGATGTTAATAATATCGATAAAATACATCATAGTTAACTCGTTTTAAAATGTAACATGGTAACAGTAGAATGAAATTGAAATTGAAATGGAAATTGAATTGAATTGAATTGAATTGAACTATACTTTCGAGTCGAACGAATTCTAGATTCTCGAGACCTGTATCGAGTCGCGTCGAGTCGAGTCGAGTCGAGTCGAGTCGAGTCCTGATTAGAGTCTAAGTTAAATCGAATAAATACCGTTCGTTAAGAGCCAATTCGTTTTCAATGAGAAATCTAAGATGGATAATCCTCTTAACTAGATGTACTGGTACAAACATACCTACTTACTTTACCTGATTAATCACGATATTATCATTCGTAGAACGTAAGTAACCGATTGGTTTAACGAAACGAGCGAACGAAAGCGGAACAGATTTGACGAGGAACGAAGAAATCTAAAGGAAAGGAAAATGTTGCTAATCGCATTGCTCGCTTGCCGTCCAAGGATAAAAGCGTACTTACCGAATGAGAAACTTAGACGTGAGGTGCTAATTTTGTTTCTTTCTCTCTCTCTCTCACTCTCTCTCTCTCGTAATTAAGGACAATTACGAGCTCGTACGAACGATTAAAACAGGCCTTCGTTCGCCTTAGAAGAAGCTCGAAGCCAAGTCTAGTTCTACCATGGCGGGTCTTTACAAGCCGTTGAATATCGCGAAAATCGTGTTTACAACGGCGCGTAACGTTTCGTTCCCTCGTTATCCTTATCGTAACATGCGCGTTAAGTATCGTGACGGGATATCAAAATATCGTTGAGAAAGTCAACGAAGACTATGGGAATAATCTTCCATAAAGAGATAAAGAGAAAAAGAGAAAGAGAGAGAGAGAGAGAGAGAGAGAACTATTTGCAAATCGAAAGAAAGAGAAGAGAATTTAATAAAGTGATGATAAATTAACGTAACTATATTAAATAAGATAAGAATCTCTAAACAGATAAACAAATGACATGTAAATCGTTACAAAGTCGCTCGTTATAATACAACATGAAAAATCGTGTCGAGCGTCGGTATCCATGCAAAATATATTTCCTTTCATCCCAGCTAAGAAAAAAAAAAGAAAAAGGAAAAAAGAGAGAAAATAAAAAAGAAAGAGAAAGAAAGAAAGAAGAAAAGAAAAAAATATCATAAAGATAGTCTCAATTCGAACGTATTTTCTCGTTGTAAATAGGAACGAACGAAGGCATCGATGTTGTACCTATAAGAAATAAAAAAGAAAATGAAGAAGAAGACGAAGAAGAAGAAGACGAAGGAAGGAAAAGAAAATGCAAAAAAGTATGAAGAAGGTAGGTACGTAAAAGAGGCACGCATGGTGGCTAAGAACGTAGCGAAGAAAACGAAATAATTGCCTTCTTAAAGTGGCACGAAGGCACATAATTTCTCACGAAAGGAGGCGAGATTCTCTGGAGCGAACGAACGAGAGAAAGAAAGAAGAAAGAAAGATGGAAATAAATAAAGGAGAAGAAGAGGAAGAAAGAAGAAGAAGGAGAAGGAGAAGAAGATGGCTTCGCGGTAAAGAGGGACCAATTTCGTCGCTAAAAGGGACGAGTATAATAATGCAATTATTGGCGCTCCATCTCTCTCTCTTTCACTCTCTACGTCTGCATGTTGTGCATGCGCCTCAGAACGCCGTTCTTATTAGCAGGCAATATTTTAATCTCAAATTGGATCTAATGACGTTCGTAATTCGCGTGAGCCCACCGGCCTTTCTTCCTCTCTCTCTCTCTCTCTCTCTCTCCCTCTCTCTCTCTCTCCTCTCTCTCTCTCCCTCTCTCTCTCTCTTTCTATCTATCTATCTATCCATCTACTTCTCTCTCTCTCTCTCTCTCTTTCTCTCCATCTCTTTTTTTTTAGATCGAAATAACTCTTCGATCATACTCTTCTCTTTCGTTCTTCTTATCCGTCGCTTATTATAAGATACCCGATAGATTTCATTTTCAATAAAAGATTTTCTTCTTCAAACAAAACTATATCGTATTATCGTCGTTATTCAAGAGGAACAAATTAATTGTCACATGTCAGTAGTTCTATATAGACTCTTATCTAATATAAATCGATGTAATTTCAATTATATCCAACAATAGATACGATAAGAAGGAAATATCTTGGATTAGATTGAAAAGGATAAAGAAAATCGCTCAATCGTGAGAATCGATTTAAGAAACGATTGAATCGTTTCGTAAATGATCATCCTATAATTCGCACCAAATATCACAGAGTCGGATCACTGACAAATGATAGCCGTGTGAACGCTAAAAACGGATAATGAAGAGTCTCTTACGAGAGCGCCAAATTTGAACGCGCGTTCGTGCGTTTGGAAGTTTTAACTCGATGTCGTTTGCAAGAAACATCTGCGGTTAAGAAAGAGAAAGATAGATAGATAGGGAAAGAAAGACAGACGAAAAGAAAGAAAGAGAAAGAGAAAAAGAGAGAAAGAGAGAGAAAGAGACGAAGAAAATGAACAAAAAAGAATAAGAGAGAGAGAGAGAGAGAGAGAAAGATTTCTTCTGGTACGCGTTCATCTCGGCGAGATCTCGAGGGCGTGACGAGATACGAGAGGCAGAGTCAAGAAAAGAAAAGAAAAAAAAGGAAGAAAAAACAAAAACTGATTGCAGGTACCCACGAGCAGCACTCAATTCAGATAATGGAATGACTTGATCGTACTACCACCACCTTCATCACCAACACCGCCACCGCCACCACCATCACCATCACCACCACCACCACCACCATCACCACCACCACAAACACCATCACCATCAGGTTCGTCTTCGCGCGTACACCGTCCATCAGCCTCAAGGCCTTTTACCCAGGCCGGAATAAATTGCCATGCAGGGTGCGGCATTTCCAACCAGCTTACGCCGATTCCGTGCTTGTATACCACCTAAGTATCCGCGATTGGTATCCCATTTAAGGTGGCTTTCATTCTCATTAAAACCACCGCGATCGAACGAAACGCATTTATTATCCTCTTCCTCTTCCTTCATCTATTCCCCCCCCCTTTACCTCCTTCTTCATTTTAATCATACGTTTTTCCACGTTCCAGGAGCACGATATTTTTCTTTCGAAATCTGACGACATTTATTTTTATATTAAAAAGGAAAAAGAAAAGAGAGAATTGATTTACTCGGATAAAAAGAAAGAAAAAAAAGAGAGAGAGAGAGAAAAAAAAATAGAAGGAAAGAATCAGTCTCATATTAGAAGAGAGTTTTTGCGCTGCATCACCCTGCGAGAGATCTCACGGGACGCGTCTCGTTTTGCCAACGAGATAACGCACGTTTTCGGTGCCTCTTTCACGATCACGAAAGGCACATACTTATTTACGTATATATATGTATATATATATATATATACATTGTGCATACATAAGTAAGTAAGTAAGTACGTATACAGTACAATACGGACAAATCGAAATCGATACGCAGCTTCTTCTCGCTCGAGGATAATTCCAAGTTGTATCTATGAATCTTCTCTTTTGAATAACCTCCTTCCTCCTTATAACAC